>NC_090726.1:142283220-142290720 GCF_036898095.1 Palaemon carinicauda | reverse complement strand
AAAATAAGCGAGTCTACAATTATCACTGAACCAGGGTATGTTTTTAACTCGGTATTATGATAAGTGCATCTACAATTATCGCTGAACCAGGGTTTGTCTTTCACTCGGTATTAAAATACAATTATCACTGAACAAGGTTTGTCTTTCATTCGGTATTAAAATAAGCACGTCTACAATTATCCCTGAACCAGTGTTTGTCTTTCACTCGGTATTAAATAACCCATCTACAATTGTTACTGAACTAGGGTTTGATCGCGTCTACAATTATCACTGAACCAAGGTTTGTCTGTCACTGGGTATTAAAATAAGCGCTCTACAATTATCACTGAACCAGTTTTTGTATTCAACTCGGTATTAAAATAAGCACATCTACAAATATCACTGAACCAGGGTTTGTCTTTCACTCGGTATTAAAATAAGCACTTCTACAAATATTACTGAACCTGGGTTTGTCTTTCACTCAGTGTATTAAAATAAGCGCGCCTACACTTATCACTGAACCAGGGTTTGTCTTTCACTCGGTATCAAAATAAGCTTGTCCACAATTATCACTGAACCAGGGTATGTCTTTCAATCAGTATTAAAATAAGCACGTCCATAATTATCACTGAATTGGGTTTGGCTTTCACTCGGTATTAAAATAAGAATGTCTAAAATTATCACTAAACCAAGGTTCGTCTTTCACTGGGTATTAAAATAAGCCCATCTACAATTATCACTAAACCAGGGTTTGTCTTTCACCGGGTATTAAAATAAGCGCGTCTACAATTATCACTGAACCAGCATTTGTCTTTCACTTGGTATTAAAATAAGCGCATCTATAATTATCACTGAACCAGGGTTTGTCTTTCACTCGGTATTAAAATAAGCGCGTCTACAATTATCACTGATCCAGCGTTTGTCTTTCACTGGGGATTAAAATAAATGCATCTACAATTATCACTGATCCAGCGTTTGTCTTTCACTGAGTATTAAAATAAGCGCATCTACAATTATCAGTGAACCAGGGTTTGTCTTTCACTCAGTATTGAAATAAGCGCATTTACAATTATCACTGACCCTGGGTTTGTCTTTCACTGGGTATTAAAATAACCGTGTCTACAAT
The DNA here is from genome assembly GCF_036898095.1 of Palaemon carinicauda. Taxonomy (NCBI): domain Eukaryota; kingdom Metazoa; phylum Arthropoda; class Malacostraca; order Decapoda; family Palaemonidae; genus Palaemon; species Palaemon carinicauda. The sequence continues at coordinate 142,289,615 of NC_090726.1, read as the reverse complement.
TATCAATGATCCAGCGTTTGTCTTTCACTGGGTATCCAAATAAGCACATCTACAATTATCACTGAACCAGGGTTTGCCTTTCCCTGGGTATTAAAATAAGCGCGTATACAGTTATCACTGAACCAGCGTTTGTCTTTCACAGGGTATTAAAATAAGCACGTCTATGATTATCACTGAACCAGAATTTGTCTTTCACTCGGTATTAAAATAAGTGCGTCTACAATTATCACTGAACCAGGGTTGTCTTTCACTCGGTATTTACATAAGTGTATCTACAATTATCACTGAACCAAGGTTTCCCCTTCACTCGGTATTTTAATTCACAAGAAGGGATACACCTATCAATTATGTTGACCAGATCCTCATTCAAGAGAACCTCAGGATCAACATCTTTTTACACTTGTGACATTATATATATATATATATATATATATATATATATATATATATATATACATATATATATACATATATATATATATATATATATATATATATATATATATATATATATATCTATCTATCTATATATATATATATATATATATATATATATATATATATATATATATATATATTGGTGTGATACTGTTATTAACACACATTCGGGTTCCCATCAAATGTCATCTTCAATGTGTTGTATATTAGACTTGGCATGTTTCATCTTCAAGTAAGTCTAGGTAAGTTAACTTTAAATAGTTTATTCCTTTAAAAACAGTTATTAACATCTCCATCACAGGAGTATAGATGGTTTGGTCGGATGACCATTCCGTATGACATCTAAGTAAGAACTGGCTAAAATATCGATATCACAGATATCGTATAGTCAGTTATCTCAGCATTTAAACACATAATGTAAACTGAACATTAATATAGGAAGACACCTGCATCCGGTGGCGACACAACTCTTTCTCACGATTCGTATTTGTGTTTATTCTTCATAAAAATGTTACATTGCTGAGGTTTGGCATTCGCATCCTGGTTATGACATGACTATGGCATTTCTCACACTCGCTCCTCTTCCATATTGACCTCTTAGGTCATGTATTTAAACATGTAATTTTACACATATTACATATATACATATATGTGTGTATGTATACATATATATATATATATATATATATATATATATATATATATATATATATACATCAAATAAGTCAAACAATTTTAAATGTGCAAAATTTATCATGTATATATATACATATATATATACAGTATATATATATACAGTATATATATATATATATATATATATATATATATATATATATATATATATATCTTACATGTGTAAGTGCATAATCTATTTAGGTCGGCCAAGATATCAAGGGAAAACGTTTCAGATTACACAGGATTTATACGTTAATTATGTCCTATACTTTCGGTCGTCAACGTTCATTGAACTTCGCCATTCCATAGAAATGCCGTCTTAATGTGTATTCATTACAAATCAAGGTACATTATTAACGAATAACGACTTATGCCACGTTTATTAAATGCATCACATTGGTAAGGTAATTATACATACAATGTACATGTCTAACTAATAGGCTGTTTATACCTTACTTTGAATTATCATACCTTTATAATCTCACGTCAGCCTGTTGTACTGTACATATCTACATATAAATGTACATTTATACACAAATATATATACTGTATATGTACTGTATAAGTATGTGTGTATTTTTACATATGTATATGTATATGTATATGTATATGTATATGTATATATGTATATATATATATATATATATATATATATATATATATATATATATATATATACTGTATATCTAACATTATTTTTCATTCTGAAACTTTTTACATTAAAAAACTGTAAGACATTATGTACCACTATTTTCAGATAGAAGGTAGTTTTTCTCCAATAAGAAAATATTTAATCCTATTCTTCTTTATTCATTGCCAGCTTAGATTACTTTCCTAGCATACTACGGGAAACTGAAAATATGGGCATCTAAGCCTGTATTTATTGCCTAAGACAAAGAAATATAATTTTAAAATACGCCCTTCTTAATAAATTGACTTAACAATATGCACTAACTAACACAACTAGCATGCATAAAATGCAAATAAAATTTAAATATATCGGTATACAGGATTCTCGTATATAATCATTTTCCCAATTCTTATGGTGCTATGAAAATAAGGAAAACATTTCAAAGAATGAAGAGACAAGACAACAGTAAAACCAACGAAATTGATCTCACTTATGGCTATAACTTGAAAAATAACTCAAAGAACTCAAGAAGAAATACAAATCATGTTTTCATACGAATCGAGAAAAAAATAATTTTAAAAATCCATAAAACAAAATAATAAACTATTGGAAACGTCCCTGCCTAGCGATCTACTGGCCAGGGGTTCGAGACAACCTCAAGCTTAATAGTTTTTCCTACTGCCTGCAACCTCACCATCCATGTGAGCTAGGGATGAGGGGTTTGAGGGAGCCTATAAAGCTTGTCGCACACTGAGCCGGAACGGAACCGTCCCCTAAGCCACCAAATCCTCAGAACAGAACAGAAACGACGTCCAGCGCGCACACTGAGCCAGAAGCCACTGAACGGAACCAACGCAGAATTTCATATAAAGGAATGAAGTTTTCCTTAAGCATAACTGAGTTTTTATTTGATTGATATTACAATGATTAGATTATTCCGTATATCAATCTTTCATCGAATCCATAAACCAGATGTTTATGTTTTCAAAAAAGAAATAGTAATAATAATGATAATAATAATAATTAATTATCACTCCAAAATTCTTTGTATTAAATCATAAGTTCACATCATTGTTATTAAAGTACATTCGTCAAATTTCTAACGTCAGCCAAAAAATAATAATAATAATAATAATAATAATGAACAATAACAATAAATAATAATCACTACTAAAATCTTTGTATTAAATCATATGTTTACATCATTGTTATTAGAATACATTCATAAAATTTCTGACATTAGAAAAATATTGGTTGCTATTACACTAACCTCCGAATTCCTCAGCAACCCTCTCCAAAACAACCGCTGCAGTCGTTCTGCGCATGCGTAGCCTGTTAGACGCCACCGACGCTTCAGAAAAAATATCTTTCAAAGAATACTGTGTCGGTTCCGTTATGTTCTGGCGTGTCAGTTCCGTTCTGTTCTGGCCCAATGTGCGCAGCCAGGTAAGAATGCATGCTTTCGATTTCTATCGGACGTTCCGGTTCTGCACCAACCGTGTGTCACACAATTGTACATAATTATTTTGTATATATTATGCTTGTATCTGCGCTCTTCCCTCGCACTAAAAAGAACCTGAATGATCATGTCTCCGTTTTGCTCTGTAACATTGTCTGTCTCTCGAACATGTCATGTCCTGTTGCCTTGAGGTTTTGTATATAAAGGAGAGTGTTCCTTAATAAACAACTCAGTTGATTGCTTCCTGCCTTTGAGTTCACAACCCTCTCTCGGCACCGTCACATTGGTGACCCCGGATGTCGACTCGCTCCCACCGCCTTCCACCCCCACCCCCTCGCCCATTCATCGTTGGTACTATGGAGGACTCTACGGCAGTTGGTGCTGCGGCCGCTCCATTCAAACTTTCATCGTTTGCCAGCGGAGAGGCGTTTGCTTGGTTTCAGCAAGCAGAAGTCCAGTTTCGTATCAGGGGCGTGACTCGCTCAACCACCAAAGCGGATTATGTTCTCGCGGCGATACCCAAGGACACCTTCCCAGAAATATCCGACTGGCTTTGTGAACAAGGAGACACCCAAATAGTGTAAGCGCCCTCAAAACATACCTTCTGCAGCAGTACTCGCCGTCGCCAGCCGCCCGTATAGCAAAGCTTTTTCAGCTCTCGCAACAACCGTTGGGGGACCAAAGGGCTTCGCTTGCCCTCAGGGAAATGACCAGTATCGCTCGCCTTCAACCTGCCGCAGACGGCTCTCCTCGTGAGGTGAACCTACTTCGTGCCCTTTGGATACGCCGTTTACCCGAACCTGTACGCGCTGCCATACCCGATGTCGATAGTTTACCTATAAAAGACTTGATGACCAAAGCCGACGCCCTTATGGACAGCCACTTCAAGACCTCCATCAACGCCTCCACCCCTGACAGCGAGTATGCCTATTCAACGTCAACCGAAGCTGATATGAATGCCGTAGGACATACACGCCTACCCCGTGACGTGCCGAAGCAGCGACAAAGCCGCCCACCACCCACCAATCGCTCGCACCCCAACAAACGACTTCTACAGACACTTACTACCTCCCATCCGCCACAGTTTTTCTACTACCACTTCAGATTCGGGGCAACCGCGAAGAAATGTGCCAAGGATTGTCAGTGGCCAAAAAACGTGTAAGTAGGCCATCGCTTGTGGCGGTGGCCTCCCGTGTTTCTAATGTTTTCTTTTTACAGGATGCAGGAACGGGCGTGCGATTTTTGGTAGACACGGGTGCTTGTCGTTCTCTTTTGCCAAAGAAACTCTTCAAGGCACGACGTAGTCTGTCTACATCTGCCGACGTCCGCTTGGCAGCTGCCAATGGATCTGCGATACCCACCTACGGTTACGAGAACCTCACATTATCATTTGGAAACGGTAAATTCAATTGGAAGTTTCTCGTTGCTGACGTCACAATGCCAATCCTCGGTGCGGATTTCCTCTCTCATTTCCACCTTCTGGTCGATGTCGCCCACCGACGATTGGTCAACGCAGACTCGTACTTGTCGACGCCTCTTCAACCCGCCCCGTCTAACCTCGCTCTCCACATCAGCGCACCCACGGCTGCCTACGCCCAACTCCTCACGTCGTACCCGGAAGTTTTCCGTCCAGAACTTCGCCAAACGCCCACGGTTCCTGCCAAGCACGGTATTTATCACCATATCAAGACGACGGGACCCCCAGTCTTCGCAAAATTCAGACGTCTGGCACCGGAACGATTGGCAGCCGCCAAACAGACGTTCGCCGAAATGGAGGAAATGGGCCTTTGCCAAAAGGCCTCCAGCCCATGGTCGTCACCCTTACACATCGTTCTGAAGAAAGACGGCTCCCCCCATCCGTGCGGGGATTACAGGCGCCTGAACATGCAAACAGAACCGGATCACTACCCCCTCCCAAACATTGCCGACGTGACCTCCTACCTGCACAAAGCGAAGGTTTTCTCTACGCTCGACCTCCTGAAGGGGTATTATCAGGTGCCTATGAACCCAAAAGACATCCCCAAGACCGCCATCACCACTCCGTTTGGTACATACACCTTCAATTACTCCTTTTTTGGCCTTCGTAATGCTGGGGCAACGTTTCAACGTCTCATGGATGGCATCTTAGGGGACCTCCCTTTCTGTGTATGTTATGTGGACGACATACTTATGTTCTCCTCCTCAAAAGAGGAACACCTCCATCACCTTCGCATCGTGCTCGACCGCCTGCAACAAAACGGCCTTGTAGTCCGGCACGACAAGTGTACCTTTGGCGCCAACGAAGTGTCGTTCTTAGGGCACCGTATCACTCCTGAAGGAGTCCATCCCCTCCCTGAGAAGGTAGCAGCCGTTCAGAACTTCCCCGCGCCCTCGACCGTCAAAGCTCTGCAGGAATTCTTGGGCATGATCAACTATTATCACCGTTTTCTGCCAGCCATTGCCGCCACTCTTGCTCCCCTCTACGCCTCCCTCAAGGGCAAGCCAAAGGACCTGAAGTGGGGTCCCCTTCAAGAAGCAGCCTTCTGCAATGCAAAGAAGGCCCTATCAACTGCTGCGGCTCTCACTTTTCTTATCCCACACGCCCCTCTCCTTCTCTCCACCGATGCCAGCGACGTCGCTATTGGTGCAGTACTCGAGCAGGTGGTCAAAGGCTAGCCCCGCCCATTGGCCTTCTTCAGCAGAAAACTGTCCAAGGCAGAATCGGGTTATTCTACCTTTGATCGAGAATTGCTGGCGGTGCACTTGGCTGTCCGTCACTTTCGCCATTTCTTAGAGGGTACGCCCTTCGTCATTCGCACAGACCACATGCCTCTGGTGCGCGCCTTCACTCGACAGTCTGACGCCTGGTCCGCCCGTCAACGCCGACATCTCTCCGCCGTGGCTGAATACAATTGCACCCTTCAATACGTCCCTGGGAAAATGAATCCCGTTGCCGATGCCCTGTCAAGAAACACGTTGGCTGCCGTTCAACTGGGATTGGATTACAACGCCCTGGCTGAAGCCCAACGACAGGATCCAGAGTATCAAGCTTGTAGGACATCCTGCACGTCCCTCCGTTGGGAAGACTTTCCCCTCGAAGACTCCAACACCACCCTCCTCTGTGACGTCAGTACTGGTAGACCGCGACCTTGGATTCCTGCTCCCATGCGCCGACAGGTGTTTGATTTCATTCACGGCCTTTCACATCCC
>NC_090726.1:142240720-142278220 GCF_036898095.1 Palaemon carinicauda | reverse complement strand
CACTTTGCATATGCTGACTGTACAGTAGATGGTGAAAGGTGCAATGTTGATCTAAAATCGTGATTTTGATCCGTATCACCTCCAAAATTTCATAGTTTCTTCCGATGCATAGTATCTATCCACTGTTAAAATGGTGAAAATCCAATGTGTCAATTTGTTTTGCGTAATATTTAAAGCTCTGTAAAATGCAAATCCGGATGCGGATCATCTCCAAAATTTAATGGAGTCGTCCTTGAGCTAAGATGTATCTGTGGTGAAAACTTCGTCGAAATCCATGGAGTAGTTTTGATGTAATCCTCTCCACAGACCCACAGACAAATAGATAAATAAATTAACTCGAAAATATTATCTCCTTGGCGGAGGTAATAATAATAATAATAATAATAATAATAATAATAATAATAATAATAATAATGATAACTACCGGAACCAGTGTAAATTACACGAAATTATATTTTCGATACTAATTATCTTGTTCCTAATCTATACATGTTTGAATAAAATGTGATAAGATTTGACTTTCATATTTATTTAAAAAAATGAGCAATGCATGAATTGGGAAAACTATATAAGATGTGCTTTGGTTAAGTAATCAAAGTCTAATGTGAATTTGTAAGAGTATACCATGATATTATTTCCGTTTTCTTTACGCAGAACCCGTGTAAATTACACGTAATGATATTTTCATTACTAATTATCTTGTTCCTAACCTATACATGTTTGAATAAAATGTGATAAGATTTTACTTGTATATTTAATTTTAGAAATGAGCAATACATGAATTGGGAAAACTATAAAAGATGTGCTTTGGTTAAGTAATCAAAGTCTAATGTGAATTTGTAAGAGTATATATACCATGAAATTATTTCTGTTTTCTTTAAAGCGTGACACACAAAATAAATAACACACACTATCGTATTAATATATAGATAATAATAATAATAATAATAATAATAATAATAATAATAATAATGTTAAGTGTAATAGAAATTCTGATAAACAATGAAGGACGACGGTGAATTATCATATCAATAACAAACATTTTCATACATGTAGGTTAAAAAGTTAAATCCAGAATGAAATGGCTTTACTAGAGTTCTATATTTCCTTAGTATGTGTTCAAACTTCGTCTGAAAATATTAATTGGGTTGCTTTATCTTGAAATACAAAATAACATTAAAAAAAACTTTCAAGTAGCACCTATACCAAAAAACCATATAATGTAGAGGTTGCAAATTAAGCCCAGGCTATAAAATCCTCCCACCCAAAGTCATCCATTCACCCAATGTTTCTTGTAAAGGTCAAAATCCCCATAATACTAATTCCTTGTTGGTGACATTTTCTTAAAAATCTAGACGTGACTGGAACAAACCCAAAGAGCAGCCCAACTACGGCAGTGATTACCTTAAAACCAAATCGTCACGCACAAGGATGACGAGTCTTCCCACCTCTGTCAGTTCCATTTTCATTTCCCTTCTTTATTTTTGTGCCAATGTCTTTCAAATAATTGCGATTCCCACTCGCCCCCCCCCCCCCCCAAAAAAAAAGGGCTGTTGAAATCAATGGTTACATTAGAGTCTGAAATACGTAACAAGAACGTGTCATTTTCCATCCAAAAGTGTCAATAATTTTATTCTGACATTCAGAAAAACTCGCAATGAGCAGTGATGAGACTAAATGGCATCAAAACCAAAGAATTTCTTTATTCATTCCAGAACCAGTTATTGGTTTGTTTCACAAAAGTTACTGTTTCTTCTAGCATTCAGTGTTAATTTATTAGTCTAATTAACCTCGCAGTAAATCTAGTACCATGCAAGAGGTTTGTGTACGTAATGTACGTGATGATGCAGAGGAAGGGCTAGAAATGGGCAACTACAGTTAATAGACTATAGGGTAACCCAAAGACGGTTGGGATTAATTGTCCAGAATTTATTGACATAGCAACCAAACGAACTTCTCAAATCAAATAAGAAAGCCTTTGGAAATAAGTATGACTCTTTAAGATACTTCACTTGCTAACCAGATGAAAATTAAGAAGTTAAGAAAATCTCCCTTTTTTATTTTTGCTATTTGATGATAATAGTGAGATGGGAGTCGTTAAATTTACTTCAGGAGGGGCGAGTGCTTATCACTGATTAAAATATTTTATTATCGGACATAACTAATAAATATTTTAGTTTATCTCTTTGGTTTCGCGGACACATGTGCACACACGCATAAAACAGTTTCTCGATATAGTGGAATTAAGAAATATAGGTGACCGAAACTTCCTTTACATATCTCCTGTACTTATCTACTTTACCTTCAGAGTAAATTCACTCTTTTACATAGCACGACGACTACCCTCTGCAAACTCGATGAAATACTAAATCTTTTTGACATTGCAAATTGCTAAAAAAAAATACTCTTCGCAATGATCTCCACTTTGTAATATCAGAAGAAAAACTATGTAAAGCTTAAAACCAAAGGAATAACTGTGCCATTCTTGAAGAATCCTATAATTTGCAAGCGTGGACCTAGTGATATTGGGAAAATAAATTAATTGAGGGAAGCTACAAAAACATTAAGAAATTAATGAAACAACCATGATGGAAATTGATGGGAGGTGTTAATCAATCACAATAAAACCATTTGACCTCTGCCTATCCCTCAGGTCTTACAAAGGTAAATTGATCCACCTTGCAGCAATCTATCTACAGAAATCGATAACAAGAAGAAATCTATTGAGAAATATTTAAATTCAAGCACAATAAAACGTAAGCTAGCAAACGTAATAACTGCATACAGAATTTACAAGAATTACTACCATTCATCAACACGCAGTGATAATTAGATTACTTCTGTAATTTGATAAAGAAATACAAACAAAAATTGAACGAAAAATTGGAAAAACCTATAAAAAAATAACAAGAAACCAGAAAAAAAAAATCACGAAAATAAACTCCAATTTCCCGAGTACTACTATTTTCCAATACGCATTTTTAACGAAATTAGGGAGGCAAATATATAGCATCAGGCTGTACAATGTCAAGAAAAAGGTTAATTTAAACAATATATCAACAAAAACTAAAACCAAAATTATTTCCATATTGTGTTTCAAGCGCAGCATAAAAATATTTCATAGAACGTTGAAAAACTTATAAAAAAAAAAAAAAAAAAAAAAAGCAAATACAATGAAGTTGGAACTCTTACGCGAACAAGCAGGTACCCTGCCCCCGGCCCCGTCTTTTCCCACAGGATATTACACGACTTTTATCACTATTCCTACGGTGACAAAAGAAGCCGGCGAAAACTTTCTATGGGATCTCTCTATAATGCTTTTTAGCCGACACAAAAAGAGCTTTTGGTGTAACCAATAGCGCCATATAATCTGCTCAACCTTTGAGGATGGGGGCTGAATGAACGATTGATTTGAAAAAAAAAAAAAAAAAGATATTTTCTTGGCGTCGGGGAATAAGGACGAAGAAGAGACAAGCTGAAAGAGTTTAGAAGAGATTTGAAGGTAAAAGCTAATTGAGAGAGAGAGAGAGAGAGAGAGAGAGAGAGAGAGAGAGAGAGAGAGAGAGAGAGAGAGAGAGAGAGAGCGAGCGTTTGGCTACGATACACTGAAGCTTTATTATCATAAAAACTTCCATCGGTTAATGTCACTTGCATTATAAAAAAAAAATGTTTTCTCACAAAAAAAAATTGACAGATAGATTACGGATTACCTCTCTGTGTTAAATTCCTTTCAATGAGCAATAAATATTTTAAGAAATAATCACTGAAGCCATAAACTGTACATATAAAATCCTTATTGTTCCAAACAATGTATGAATACTGTATATGAATCTGTAGGCACAATTATCCATGATGCACCAAAATATGAGTTGAGCATAAATAAACATAATTACTAAGAATATATTGTTAAGGAATTTAAACAAATGTAGACAGCAGAAAATCGAGGATGATAAAAAAGATGGGCATTTGTTAACAAATACAATTTTTGTTATTAAATAATAGAAAATAAGCAATTCGCAGACAAAAGTTAAATATATACTCACAAGATTTACGAACGCATTTCCAAAAACTATGGAAATAGCATCGTTGTGTGGTGAAATAACAAAGTTTCAGAGAAAATCCCCTGAAAGATAACCAAAACTAATAAACAAATTTGTAAACATACCTCTGCCGAAGTAGTAAATCGCCTCTGTAATCGGTCCTGAAGAAAAAAAAATCGTGTTACATTATAAATTATTTTTCTGAAATCAGAATATAAAAAGTAACATTGCCGTAAATTCTTCATGGCTTTATTCTACTGTTTATAATGTAAATATATTTCCATTGTCTATATTTAAATATGTCAGACTCATTCTCAGAATCCAGGTTTAAAAGGAAGTGAAAAAAAAATATTAAAGAAATCAGATTCAAAGAGGTCGAAAGCTGTCTAGGAAAATAGGTCAATGAATGGGAGAGGGTTGGAGGTATAAGGATTCAGATATTCAGGTATCAAGTTCAATGAGATCGAAGATATGTAGAAATTGAGTTTACTAAGGGTTAAATATTTAGAATATCAGCACAAATAAATAGTAAATTTGAAAATTACGGTTGAAGGGATTATCTAGACCACCAGATTCAAAGGACTCTAAGAGCGTAAGTGAATTTGTTCAAGGTGATCAGAGATACTCAAGTTCAAGTATCGAGGATAACGAGGAAAACAAGTTTAATGTAAACAAGTCTAAAGGAAACCAAGTACATCTGGGTAGAAGCAATCATTTTTTTTACGTCAATAAAGAAAATTTAAATAGTATATATAGCAAGTATCTATATGCATAAATACAACACTTTTACAATACATATTCCACATCACATTTAATACTTGTGTTTACCATTTGTTTTAGACAATATATTTTATAGAAAGACCACTCATTCTTCATCTACTTTCGTTGCTTCAAAACAACAAAGAACTTTAATTTTCCCCTTTACCTTTACTGACACATTAAGCTTGGTAAATATTTTCAACATACCAGCGTGTAAAATGTTTCTATTGTACAGCATGTGTTTCATACACGATCGTACACTGTAACGGTTTTGATTTTCTATCTTATCACTCGCTCTTCCATGCACTGTTAATAGACCAACCTGTGTTATCATGCAATCACAAGCTTTATGATGTTTGAATTTTTGTCATGTTCTTCCCCGCAAGCCGCTGTATATAAAGTGGATGATTGTTTAATCACCAATGTGCAGCGGGCAAGCGGGCACTTAAGAGATGCGAGGTGAATGCAACTAAACTTGATTAAACAATCATCGAGTTTATATACAGCGACTTCCGAGGAAGAACGTCACGAAAATTCAAACATGATAAAGCTTATGCTAGCATGCAAAAACAGGCTGGTATATTAAAAGTGCAGGGAAGAGCGAGTGAAGAGATAGAAAAATCAAAACCCTTACAGTGTACGAGCGTGTAAGAAACACGTGCGGTACATGGCTCCCCTATAAAAATGACAAACATGTGAAATGGGGCACCCTGCTCGTGAAAGGCGTACTGTAAGCGGGTCATCTGGCAGGAGATACGCAGGTTTAAGACGATCAATATATGAAACACTAAATCATATGATTTTCAAATGACCCACTTCGTGTATTTTATTCCACCTCTTAATAAGGATTTTTTTTTTCTGAAGGAGATACATCGTCATTCCTGCTATACCATACACAATTTATATATCCAATGAGAATAAAATATAATGTACTTATTGGTTTCTTTGTTTTACATGCGATACATCATCAATGTTTTTATTGGTTGTTCTACTTTCACTTTACATATTTCTACAATTAAGTTCCGGAACCACTCCCAGATGGGTTTAACGTATATACATGTAAATCATTGCCTAATTCTATACAGTTGTTATCATCATGTTTAATACTTTAAGCCTTTCTTTTGTGGCTAATGATTCATACAAGAATCTGTACATAAATTCTCTGGTAAGAATTAACATATTCACACAATAAATTACTCCATATATTCGTCCACTCAAAGAGCAAATATCTATCCATTACAATGGGCATATATATATATATATATATATATATATATATATATATATATATATATATATATATATGTAAAACAATCAATTACAGGAAGTTGCTTTCTTTAGATGACAGCAGTAGGCCTATTGGAACAGATAACTGTAACAATCTTTAATTTTCGCAGACAAGCACCAAAATTGTGAACTCCATGAGTACTGCTTTTTTTTTATACAATCAGCTAGCCACGTAAAATTAAAGATGGGGGTCATTTTTCAAGATGAATGCCATTGAATGGTATTAAATCATACATTTTTTTCATTATGTAGTATCTGAATTTTGAACTATCTACTTACGCACCAGATTTTTCGTACCATACCCCCAGTCTCGGAATCATAGGCTAAAATTTGCTCATATCAAAGGCATCATCTGTCCAATATATTATTGGATGGACATGTAGGCAGTAGGCCTATACTTCTTTACTACATAATTATTGCTTTACTGCCTAGACGAGTATATTACAACACTTCTAAACGTTTAAAATTCTGTGTTTCTGGTTAACTTACTGTTGACTAAGATACATCCCGGCAGTCATGGGCACCAGGCACCACATGCTGCTTCAGCTCTGCTCGGATTGGAGGAATAGCTTTATACAACCTCTGCTTCCAGCCAAACACACCCAACTTCACATTATCAAAACCTCAGCTGTGCTGGATCTGTCGTACATCATGACCACGAACTTCTGTATGGTCTCCAAGTCTTCATCATCCACTACTGGTGGGTACTGGGTGGGTACTGGCTGAGTTTGCTAAAGACACCAGACGTCACATCACAAATATCTCAGGTTTACCAAGCAGAATTCTTCCCTTTATCATTATTATTATTACTAGCTTAGCTACAACCATAGTTGGAGAAGCAAGAGCTATAAGCAAGATGCTATAAGCTCAAAGTCTCCCACAGGGAAAAATAGCCCAGTGAGGAAAGGAAATAAGGAAATAAATAAGCGATATAAGTAGTAATGAAAAATTCATTACAGCCAGAGAAGGCATAGATTAGCATCCCTTTGCTCTTTTCTGCAAGACTGCAACACAAGTAACGTATAGGAATCTACTCGAGGAATTGCTGCAGACCTAGCTCTGAAATGCCTGTAGAACACTGATAGCAATGACATGTGTCACTGGCTTTGACCATGATGACTTCGCCGACTGCTTCTGTTACAAGCCTGGCATCCACAAAGATCCAAGTATCAGCATCTTCATGTCTGCATGATGCCACCGTGGACAGATTGATAGTGCAGTTGGTGACAGCATCTTCTTCTTTGGAGGTTGTTCAGGACACCAGCCACCCGTTGAGATACTACCGCTAGAGAGTTCTAGGATCCTTTGACTGGCCAGACGGTACTACATTGGATCCTTCTCTCTGGTTACTGAATAGTCTGGCCTATTCTTTACATATTCTCCTCTGTCCTAATAAACCTGACAACACTGAGATTACCAAACAATTCTTCTTCACCCAAGGGGTTACTGCGCTGTAATTGTTCAGTGGCTACTTTCCTCTTGGTAAGGGCAGAAGAGACTCTTTAGCTATGATAAGCAGCTCTTCTAGGAGAAGGACACTTCAAAATCAAACCATTGTTTTCTAGTCTTGGGTAGTGCCATAGCCTCTGTACCATGATCTTCCACTGTCTTGAGTTGGAGTTCTCTTGTTTGAGGGTACACTCGGGCACACTATTCTGTCTTATTTCTCTTTCTCTTGTTTTGTTAAAGTTTTTATAGTTTATATAAGAGATATCTGTTTTAATGTTACTATTCTTAAAATATTTAATTCTTTCTTGTTTCCTTTCCTCACAGGGCTATTTTCCCTGTTGGAGCCCCTGGGCTTATAGCATCCCGCTTTTCCAACAAGGGTTGTAGCTTAGCAATTAATAATAATAATAATAATAATAATAATAATAATAATAATAATAATAATGTGCAATCCTATCAGCTAAACATTGAAAAGCTTCGCTTTGTTGTCTTTTCTCTCATGAAAATTCACAAGTTTGGGGGAAATTTTACCCTCCCTTGTCACCCTACATCTCACCCCACTTCCTTGGTTTGATCTAGTTACAGCTTTCTGACTTGATGGCAGGTAGATAACAGACACAGTGTCTGTTCTCTTATACTTGACAGATTATGCTTGTATTGTAAGAAGCACAGCAAGCATTGTCTACTCTTCAAACCCCTTTGAGCTCTGTGATGGTGTTGGCATCTGGCTCTGCCTCAGTTGTTCTAACTTGGCTCTCAATAATTGTAGCGAGGTGGGATTTCTAACAGTTGAGGAGCTTTCCACGATCGGTGAGGGCAACACAATGTGATATGAGAGGCGTTCACTAAAGATTTCCCCTGACCCACTTCCAGCGAAAATAGACAGACAAAACTTGGAACAGTTATCAGTCTTTCTCTACATAGGCTCAATCCAGGGTTATACATTTTCCCATCATTTTATGCAACTCTGGAGGCCCATGGCTGTACAAGAAGGTGGGTTGAGCCTTAAACCATGATTCCACCTTGGAAATCAGTGTCTCCTCGTCTGAAAAACAAGGTCCCTTCAAAAATGACTTCATGGTTGGAAAGAGCTGAAAGTCAGATGGTGCCTAGTCAGGAGATTAAGGGGGATGCAGAAGAATTTCATAGCCATAAGAGTGAGCTTCTGTCTGAGTAATGCAAGCTGAGAACTAGAGCCTTGTCTTGCAGGAGTCGGACTCCTCTAGTCAGCATGCAGCACCTTTTGAGCTTGATGAATTCTTGCAATTTATGCAGTAGTGAAGTATAGTAAGTCCCAGTAATTGTGGTATCCTTGGCTATGAAATCCGTCATCACTGGTCCCAAAGGTGGTAAGCACAAACTTTCCTGCAGAGGGTTTCACTCTTGCCTTCTTTAGGGATGGTGAGTCAATGTGCTTTTATTGCATAGACTGGACTTTAGTCTCAGGATCATAGTGATGGACTTATGTTTCATCCTGTGAGATAAGTCTATCAAAAATGGCTTCCTGGTTTTGTTGACACATGTCCGAAAGAGCCTTGGAGCAATCCACTCGGTCCTGCTTCTGAAAAGAGGTAAGGCGCCTGGAAATCCACAGTGCAGAAACCTTATACATGTGTAAATGATCCTGAATGATTTTTTGGCACAGACCATGCACTTATCCTCACAATTTGGGTTAACTGACGAACAGTTTAACAGCGGTCTTCCAAAATGGCAGCCTCTACTTGATGGATGGCCTCTTCATCAATGGCAGAATGGGGGTGTCCAGGAACGGGTGCTGTTATCTCCAGTAGAGAAGAAAAAAGTAACGTTCAGAGTGCCCTTTAGTTTTATTACACTATCCAAAAGTTTAGTGGAGATATAAAAAAAAAAAAAAAAAGAATAAAGCGCTAGGTCCACTCTTCGTTTCCTTTTTCCTTCTAGACTGCTGTCATAGTGTGTCTATATATATATATATATATATATATATATATATATATATATACATATATATATACATATATATATATATATATATATATATATACATATATATATACATATATATATATATATATATATATATACAGTGTATATATAATATATATATATACAGTGTATATATAATATACATATACATATATGTATATATACATACATACTGTACATATATATGAATATATATATATATACATATATATATATATATATATATATATATATATATATATATATATATATATATATATATAACCATTGGGATTCTTCATTTTCATGAACTAGTTCTTCATGGATACCGTCCGCTAACAAGAAAAATATGTATGCTCTTGTAACGATAATTAAACCATCCAATTTTTTTTTTTAATGAAACGAAAATTGAATTTCACACCAAAATTGAAAGTTCATGGATGAGAAGAATTAAACACTTGTCATTTATCACGAAGAGTGTTTTCAAAATGACAGGTGTTTTCATTACAAATTTTTTTGATGGATACTACCTACGTGTTGCAGAGGAATTACTGGGGAACAAACTAACATCTTTTAGAGTAATATCATTAATGAAAAGAAAAATTATCGGCAAATTTTTACAGCATAATTGATAATTCAGAAAAGTTCAAGGCTTCTCAAAACTATATTTAAAAACCAAAAATTAAAATCAATCTAATAAGCATACTCTTCACCTTTATGAACATCCCCTTTTCTTTATGACAAAATCATAAAAAAGTACTGCTTGGATGACTGAAATTACAAACTGTTGTATGGCCAAATTTCCATGCCTTTCCCATGCTATCTATTACATCGCAAAATAAGGAAAATTATTTGAAAATAAAAGAACATTATATTCTTCGCATATACATTGAGGTATCCTGTGACAGAAAATAAGATACGACGACGGCATGTTCTGAATAATAATAAAAAATAATCGTCTGTCAAAATTGAAAAAAGTATTCTTATGGAAATATATTATGAGAAAAGGTCACAAGCATCTGCATTAACAAGAAGCTCGTTATCTAGCAATATGTGATATGAGGGTGAAACACAAAGAGTTCTCATTCTTTCTTCATGACTTTAGTGGAGGTGTAGACCCAAATGGTATTTTTCCTTTGTTTTTTATAAAGACAGCAGATTTCTTAGCTCCAAAGTTATCTGTTATTTTGCGCAAGTTAGCAAGACGAAGAGCTTTTAGCACTTGTTGGAGAATTGGTAACGTTACTCCTCTATGTAAATGTGTTAGTGGTAACTCACGTCCCACTGATTACCGCTCAATTTCCATAACTCCCATATTATCTAAAGTTTTTGAACGTCTTCTGGCAAAACGTCTTAATAGGTTTGCTGAAGGTAATCATCTATTCCCTAGTTTGCAATTTGCTTTTCGTAAAGGCCTTGGAGCATGTGATGCCCTTATAAAGGCCTTGAAGCATGTGATGCCCTTCTTACAATCTCCAATGCTGTACAGAAATCTCTTGATTGTGGTCAGGAAGTTCGTATGATTGGCCTTGATTTTAGTGCTGCCTTTGACCGTGTTAATCATGAGGCCCTTGTTTTCAAACTCAAACAGTTGGGAGTGGGTGGGTCGTTTCTTAGCATTATCATTGATTTTTTAAGTAATAGATCTCAAAGAGTTGTTGTTGATGGACACCATAGTGAATATAGTAATGTGATATCATGTGTTCCATAGGGTAGTGTTCTTGGCCATTACTTTTCATACTATATACACATGACGTGGTTTGGCCTAGAAAACAAGCTTGTTGCATATGCAGATGATGCTACTCTCTTTGCATCAATTCCATCCCCTGAATGTAGGTCTGGGGTTGGTGAATCCCTTAATAGAGATTTAGCTAGAATTAGTGCATGGTGCAAATTATGGGGTATGAGGTTGAATCCTAACAAAACTCAAAGTATGATTGTAAGTAGGTCAAGGACGGTGGCTCCTCTACATCCGGATCTCAGTATTGATAATGTTTCTTTAAATTTTTATGACTCTTTTAAACATTTAGGTGTGATTCTCGACAGTAAATTTACTTTTGAGAAACAAATTAGGTCTGTGTCTTCTTCAGTTGCACAAAAAATTGGCTTCTTGAGAAAGTCTTACAAGATTTTCGGTGATCAATCTATTCTGAAGAAGTGTTTTAATTCTTTCATTCTACCTTGTTTTGAGTATTGTTCTCCTGCCTGGTGTTCAGCTTCTGCTTCTCATCTTAATTTGTTGGACAGAAACTTACGGTCTATTAAATTTCTTATTCCTGATCTAGATATTAATCTTTGGCACCGTCGTTCAATTAGTTCATTATGCATGTTGCATAAGATTTTTCATAACTCTGACCATCCTTTACATTCAGATCTCCCTGGACAATTCTATCCTGTTCGTAATACTAGGCAGGCAGTTAATTCTAATAGCCAGGCCTTCTCCATCATGAGGCTCAATACTACACAGTATTCTAGAAGTTTTATTCCAGCTGTTACCAAGTTGTGGAATGATCTTCCTAATCGGGTATCAGTAGAACTTCAAAAGTTCAAAGTTGGAGCAAATGTTTTTATGTTGACCAGGTTGACATGAGTCTTTTTATAGTTTATGAAATATCTGTTTTTGACGATGTTAATAGTTTATATAGGACATATCTGTTTTTACGTTGTTACTGTTTTTAGAATGATTTATTGTTAATTTATTCTCATCATTTATTTATTTCCTTTCCTCACTGGGCTATTTTTCCCTATTGGAGCCCTTGGGCTTATACCATCTTGCTTTTCCAACTAGGGTTGTAGCTTGGCTAGTAATAATAATAATAATAATAATAATAATAATAATAATAATAATAATAATAATAAAAAGATTGGAAAATTAATTTCCTTATCATTAAAATGGAGAAAACTTTATCGGTACCGAAACTAATTGATATACATGTTTCCATTGGATTTATAATAAAATAATATTAATCGATCTCCAATTTCATTACGTTAACCACCGAATTCCAATTCCACATAACCGAAAGCTAAACTTGTAGGAAAAAGGGTTTCTTGACATGTGCATTCAAGGAGGCAGAGTAGGAGACAAAATATTACCATAAATAACATTCTGTTTAGAAATACCTACATTTTGCGTATTCAAAAAGTGTAAGTTCGCTGCTTTGGATGATTGAATTTGGACCGTAAGGCCCAGCACTGGGGCCTAGGAGGAAATTCAGCCCTTGTGCAAATGGAGGAAAACCACACAGCTGGAAAATAAAGTTAAAGTTCACAGGTTGGACAGCCAGATGGAAGAAGGGTAGTGGTAATGGAGGTATTGTTAAAGGCTGGGTACTGAAAGGATGCTGAAACGGCCCTCATGTGCACTGCTTGAGGGGAAGTGATGGCACTAAACCTGTGCGTTCATTCAATAACAATAACATAATCCTTGTTTTTCAAACGGCAGGTATACTCTACAGTTCAGAGCAACAGATGGTAAATTCTGACGTCGACTTTGATACAAAATATGCCAGCCAGTAAAGCTTTTTGTTACCCTTGTATATATTAAAATGCAAGATTAGCATTTCAATATCGCGGCAAACTTAATTTTCGCAGCTACTGTTAATGAATACTAAATTCAAAGCGATTCAAAATTCTGCTTTGCGCTAAGAATAATCTCATGTGGCATGGTATTGAGCCACTCTGCCAAGCTGAGGGAGAATGGAATAGCAAATTCCAAAAGGAAGTTACAAACATAGTACTACACAAATGTAAATTTCGAAAACAGCTCCGGCATACTTTTCTTTAAGAGAACATGTAACGGGATGGACAAAATAATGCATTTTCTTTTCATCCCAGGTCCAAAAACTGAGAAAACCTGGAAGAAAATAAAACTGCAGTGGCTTATCCACCAGGAAAACATACTAAAATATTACAATGATAATTTTTTTCAGGCGCTAGATCTTTCTTCGCCTTCATTATCAGCTTTAAATAACTGTAATGGCCGATAGCAATCCCTGTGGATGAAAGTTGTACAGATTATCTTGAATCATAGTTAATTCATACCCATCCTTCTGTGTTTAAAGGTTTAAAGGCCGTTCATGAATGGCAGAGGCAAGGGACAGTGACATTTCCCTATCAAGCAGGACAATGCCATAGAGACTGACCATATTACATATGACCAGCGCCAAAGCCCCTTCTCCGCCAAGCTAGGACCAAGGAGGGCCAGGCAATGGCTGCTGATGAATCAGTAGATAAACCTATAGGCCCCCCAAATCCGTCATCCTTAGCTCACAAGGATGGTGAGGTTGCAGCGACCAAAGCAAGTAACGAGTTTAGCGGGACTCGATCCCCAGTCTGGCAATCACCAGCCAAGGACGCTACCACCAGGCCACCACAATCCTATTGGCGATAATGCTTTGAATACTGTAAGATAGACCATACTCGATAACAGTAAAAGAAGCATTATACATCCACTTTGACATAAATTTTAATGGTTATCCCTGCTTGATGTAAAATTAGCATAAGGTGTTAAAGAAATTATTGGCTTCGATAAAGAAGCTTTATCTTTCCCATAAAACTAAGATGGTTTACCCACCTTAATCACACTATGACAAGGACCAAAACCAGAAATAAATTATAAGAAACAGGAAACCCACCAAACAAAAGAAAAACCAAAATCCATTAATAAAACACCGATAACAATAAAAACACAATACATAGAAAAGTTTAAATCATTATGATACAATCGTATACCTTAATCTGATGCAAACATGAAAGGGAAGAAAATGATAAATAAATAAACGAAAATAATCTTAATACAGTGAATGGGGGGAACAACAATGGGTAAATAAAGTAAAAACAACTTAATTATTTCGAACAATTTGATTTATGGCCGTTTGCTTATGTGGGCGAGATACTAAATCATGATTAGATATTCTCTCTTGATTTAAGGCAGCATTGGTAGAGGAATTCACGTTCATTAAGAAATGTGTGAGCCCTAAGTTATTGGGAAATTAGCATTACGCTCTTCTTATCTTATCTAAAAGGATTTCCTTTGCAGGAGGAATAACATCAGGAAATACAAACACTAACAGCAGTCATGAGGGTCATATTTCTAAAAATAATTACGGCTACACTCAGCTGGAAGTTGTCAATATCCTTGAATTATTGGTCTGGAATCAATTAAAATCGAAAAATGGTTAAACTGGGGAAGATTGAGATAATTAAGTCAATAAAAGATAAGAAATTTCTTTCAATAAAATAATTGTTCCTGACTAAAACGATTGAGAGTTTAAAGTCATATGTATAAAGTAATGCTGACCAAAGATGAACACTAAGCAACAAATTTCCAATACAAGGCCAGTTTTAACCCTTAAGAGGAAGATGTTAGCTATCCTCCATATCTGTCTGTGTGTTGCTCTGCATTTTAGCAGAAGTTTGTATAAATCTAAAGAAGTATGTATTCAAGAGATGATTTCAAATAAAATTGTAAAATCTTCACTAATACCCAGAAAACATCCATTAGTCTTCTATACTCTTGGTACTATAGAGGGAATCACATTAAAAATTTCATGTAATGTATAAGAATCAAAGTGAAGTTTTGTATTCTTTGATACCAGCAGTAACCGTAAGACAGCCTTCAAATAATTACCCATAAACTTGTTTACAAGAATACTTCTTTTCCACAGTATTCTTATTCTGCACCAATACTGTATTTAATTCAAGGTACATATAAGCATCAGTGTAATGAATTGAAAAGAGTAAGTTATGTGTGTGTATGTATACACACACATACATCCATATATTTATAATATATATATATACATATATATACACATATATGTATATATATATATATATATATATATATATATATATATATATATATATATATATGTGTGTGTGTGTGTGTGTGTGTGTGTGAGAATATAAAGTGTACATGATTGACTTATAAATGTCTTGATTCGTGATTATATGTACGAAACTCAATAAAAGACTAGCCATTATAAAAAGAACCCCCTCTTATAACACTCTCCGTTATCAATTATTCAGGATAACAGGCAGAACAAAATTGACACGAGGAAACTATAGCACAAAATAGAACTTACAATCAGTTACTACTCCGATGTTAACATAAAAAACAAATCTAATAAGCAAATCAAGAGGCAGGCAGACAGTGATGGATCTACGTAGGTGAAAAATGACCAACTGGCAGGACACGACAAAAGAAACCCAGTGGAACACTAGAGACCCAAAACAGTAGGAAGGGCTTCGGGAAGCCTTGGCAGTTAATTAATGTCTAACAAAAGGGGCAGCGACGTAAAAATCAACACCCCAACACAAAGCTAACAGCGATGCAGATGGAGAGCCGGAAAGTGGCCTTGTAAACAATGGGGTGAATACCTGATGTGACAATCGAATGATTTGGAAAGACGTCATTGTGGGAAAGACTCATTAACCAAGTTTTAATGAAAGAAATGAATTATGCCATTCATAATTGGATGATACTTTGCCGCGCTTAACTATATTACAAAATCTATAATGCATGAGACACTATAAACTCGGGTGTGCCATTCTCAGGGGGGAAAAATTAGTTGGTAGCATACATAAATGCATACATAATTGCACACATATACACAGACACACACACACACACACACATATATATATATATATATATATATATATATATATATATATGTGTGTGTGTGTGTATGTGTGTATATATATATGTATACATATACATATATACATACATACAAACATATATATATATATATATATATATATATATATATATATATATATATACAGTATGTATGTATGTATGTATGGGTGTGTTTGTGTCATATTATTGAATCAATACAGTTCCGACATATTAAACTAAATCTCTAACAGTATTTGAAAATTTAAGATATATTTAGTGTATGCATAATGAAAAGAACGTTTCAGGGTTATGTTTGAAAAAGTATTACATATGAAAAAAAAAGACTGACAGAAAAAAGAAAGAAAAAAAACGTCGGTTTACACAAATATGAGGGTGTTTATAGCGAGTGTTTTGTTATCAAACGGTAATATGAGGTTACTTAAATCAAAGAGAAAAATAATCAAGACAAAATATGGACCTAAGAAAAAACTTACGATTTGAGATGAAAAAAAGGCAATAAGAAAGGTGTTGAGAAAGTACCATACTGAAAACAAGTCGTTGAGTCAAATTTAAAGGTTTTCTAATACTTACTTATTGCTGTCCTTCGAATCGAAGACGACTTCTGCTTCTCTGTGATGGGGATGAGGTTAGATCTGTTGTCGTTGGTGCCATCTTGCATGGCTGTGAAGACCAATTCTGGATCCACACACTCTGCCACACAACTGGCAAGTCAGGTCTGGGTTGACCGGGGGTATCCGATCTCGACGGTTTTGTCTTCTCTCCCTGCGCTGTTGTCTTGCCTGGTTCCGGGTGTCTTCAAGTTGATTGACTCCAGCTTTATAGAGTGAGCGCCATAGTGGTCCGTCAGAGGCGTTTATTTCTAGTTGCTCAGGTTGTATGTTGCACTTCTTGAGCGTAGATTTGATGCTGTTCTTGTACCTCTTTTTCTGACACCCAGGATTACGCAGAGCTTCAGGGAGCTGACTGTAGAGGACATGGCGAGGAAGGCGATGTTCTGGCATACGGATGACGTGGCCGATCCACCTGAGTTGTTTTTCTGCCAATGTGGATTCTATACTCAGCAGGTTTGAACGGTGGAGAATTTCAGAATGAGGTACTTTGTCTTGCCATGTGAGCCCTAATATACGCTGAAGACAGTGAATATGGAATGCCTCAAGTTGTTTTACATGTCGACGGTAAGCCGTCCAGGATTCTGCTCCATATAGCAAGGTGGACATGCAGACAGCTCTGTACACAGCTACTTTGTTTCTGTCTTGAGGTGGTGATTTAGGAAGACTCTGGACCTGAGTCGGCCGAAAGATGCGGAGGCAAGATTTATCCGGGCAACTATTTCCTCATCAATATTGTGTTTTTTAGTGAAGATGCTTCCAAGGTAGATGAAGCTATCAGCTTGTTTGATGGCTTCCCCATTTAGATGAAATACTGGGGGATCTCCTGCAATTATTTGCTGGGATAGGATTTCAGTTTTGTAGATGTTAACTTTGAGCCCCATGGCTCGGTAAATTGATGAGACAATGGTAAGGCTGCATTGGAGGGCATCTGGTGAGTGAGCCACCAGAGCGCAATCATCGGCATATTGGAGTTCCATTAGGTGTGCCATTGTTGTTTTTGTCACAGACTGGAGGCGCCTAAGGTTGAATAAGTTTCCGTCTAGTCGAAACTGCACTTTCAATTAATCTTCTTCGTTGACTTGTTGGTGGCTCAGGAGGGTGACTGCAGTGAAGTAGATGTTGAATATCACTGGAGCCAGGACTCATCGTTGTTTTACTCCAGTTTCTACCCTGAAAAGTTGTGATTTACTACCACCCATACTTACACAGGCTTGCATATCATTGTGTACGTTTCTTAGAATGTTAAAGAATTTCGGAGGTACTCCAAATTTAGAGAGAGCAGTCCATAAAAGGTCTCTGTTCACCGTGTCGAAGGCCTTTGTTAGATCGATAAAGGCTATGTGAAGATCACGGTTTTGCTCATGGCATTTCTCTTGTAGTTGTCGGGCCACGAATATCATGTCACAAGTGCTGCGTTCTTTACGAAAGCTACATTGCGTCTCTAGTAGTACATTTTCTGAAATGTGTTTGCAAAGTCTTGCAAGCATTATTCTTGCCAGGATTTTACTTGCAACGCCGAGGAAGGTGATGCCTCTGCTATTGTCACAGAGGGAACGGTCCCCTTTACATTTGTAGATGGTGACAATGTCTGAGACAAGCCACTCATGGAGGACTTCTTCCATGTTCCAAATAGAGAGAATAAGGTTGTGGAGATGTTGATGGAGTAAGTAGCCCCCCTCCTTGAATAGTTCAGCTGGTAGACCATCAGGGCCGGGGCTTTTGTTGTTTTTCATGGCCCTGATGGCTTGTATAGTTTCTGGGAAAGTGGGGTTGGTATCTAGGATTTCTGAGTGAGGAACATCAGGGATGTTGTTGAGGATATTAGGCTCTACAGGATTTCGTTGGTTAAGGATCAAGCTGAAATGTTGTGCCCAGCGATCTATTATCTCCTGTTTGTTTTTTAGGAGGTTTACTTCTAGAGAGCGAACAGGAGTTATACTACTTTTTGTTGGGCCATATAAAATTTCAATAGAGTTGTAGAAACCATGTTGATCATTTGCATCTGCGTATGATTGAGTTTCTTTTGCACGGTCATTCCACCAGTTATTTTCCATGTCTCTGAGTATTTTCTGCACTTCTGATCTTAGCTGTTGGAAGTTTTCTTTGAGAGCTACAGAAGTAGGTTGTGAGAGCCATGCATCGTGTGCTTTATTTTTTGCTGTGATTAGGTCATGTATACCATCAGCGTTGTTATCAAATCAATCTTGATGACGTCGTGTGGAGAAGCCAAGGGTTTCTTCTGCATTTTCCTGAATTACAGTTTTCAGTTTTGTCCACTCAGAGTCAAGCTCATTGTCGATGTTGTTTGGATCAATGTTAGGGATCTCAGCCAGCTTTCTTGCTATCCCGTGACGGTAGTTGTTCCGAGTAGAGGTGTCTTTCAGGGCAGGAATGTTTAATTTCTTTGAGGGGGGTTTGCGAGAAAGAAGAGGACGGATGGTTAGCTTGAGCTTAGCCCGTATTAGATTGAGATCTGTGTGGCACTCGGCACCTCTCATTGCACGGGTCTGGACGGCATCTTGCTAGTCTCACTTTTTGATTATGACATAGTCAATCAAGTGCCAATGTTTTGACCTTGGGTGCATCCACGAAGTTTTGTGCTTGCTTTTGAGCTGAAAAAGGGTGTTGGTGATGACTAGGTTGTGTTCTGAGCATAAGGAGAGCAATCTGAGTCCATTGCTATTCATATTGCCAACACCATGATGACCGATGGCGCCTCCCCAGATGTGGTGTTCCCTTCCCACTCTGACAAAGTCACCTAAGAGGATCAGTTTATCTTCCCTTGGGGTTTGGTTAATGGCTGAGTCTAATAATTCATAGAAATAGTCTGGTTAGATGTAAGGTGGATCCGAGACAATCGTGTATCATGTTTCATTGCTGTTTGCATCTTTGTGGCTATTTTTAGTAGAGAAGCAAAATAAAGGTCATAGATGTAAGTGGAAAGCTGTGAGAAATTAAATAGCTGCCTTTACCTGAACGGAAAATTACTTTTTATGCAAAATACTAATATATAAGTGTTATCTGTTGTTGAAAGTTTTTTTTTTTTTTTTGCATAAGTATCATAATATTTTATGAAAAACCTTATCATTTTAAAAAATCTTTTTTTTTTTCTATTATTGCCATAGTTTTTCACCTTCTGTTGTAAGCTTGGTTGGACAATAGTACCAAGTTCTATGTCTATTCAACTATAGATCTCGGTACCAATGTTATGCGTTCGGATAAAAGGGGATATTACCTTCTGGAATACAGATCAACCTGATTTCTAAAATAAACCCTATGATATTTTTGTACCTTTGACTAAATAGCCGTGAATTCTTGTTTCTCTATCCTGAACACTACCATCATCATTTGATAATATACCAAAGAGGGAAAATAAAAACAAATTTGAGACAAATATTCCTACAACCAATTCTAATTGTTGAAAAAAAAATGTATGGCAAGGTAGGTACCTTGTTAGCTTCCTGTAAACACCTTGGATAATGGCGTGAAAACACAATTGTATTGCAAATGTCAAAATGCATTGAATGAAGAAATTTACATATTGAATAGTCTGTTTAAATGGCAATTTGAGCCCGAAAATTAATACTGCATTATACAGCACAAGGCCACAAACATATCGAGAAACTTAAAGACAATTTCATACACACACACACACACACACACACACACACACACATATATATATATATATATATATATATATATATATATATATGTGTGTGTGTGTGTGTGTGTGTGTGTGTGTTTGTTTGTTTGTATGTCTAATGACTTGACACGTTACTTATATCTAATAAAACATTTAAAAAAAAAATTCTCAGATCTTCAACAAAAAAGAAAACATTAATTTTCATATATTTATAAACTTGTATACTTGACGCACAATAAATTGACAAAATATGCCATAAAATGTCGGCAATGCAATAAAATCTTCAATGAAAAGGGACCATCCTACACAAGGTCTACATCGCCTTTGGTGCCTGATAGGCAAAATTACAAGAAACAAAAACAGGAGGAAGAAAAGCATATCAAATAAATCTAATAACACTTTTCACATACATATTGTACAAAAATACAATAGCCTGAAATTTAAAAACATATAACAAAAGAGTGAAGCTCTTACAGCTTACAAATAAGAATATAAGAACAAAAAAAAAAAAAAAATTTACGAGAGCTAAACAAGAAGCCGGACGCACGGGAACATCTATCTCCAAAATCGTCTTAAAGATAACAGGTGTTCGATTTCTCAAACCGAAGGAGAGAAGGGCACCGCCTAAGTCTCTTTGCACCTTCGGCTCCTCTCTTCGGGATACTACCGCACGGAAATAATAATAGAGAGACGTGTAGTCATGTCGTCCTTATTCAAGTTAGTTCGAGAGAAGGTAATCTTTCGAGAAACGTTCAAGTCCACGTAATCGCTTTTAGGGCTCAGTAAAGATTAGGCAGCAAACGCAACAATCTCAACTACTGTAAAGTGATTGTGCGTGCTTTTATGAGTGATGATGTATGAATGTGTATCACGCAAATGCATGTAAACATCAAATATGACCTCAAACATACATATATATATATATATATATATATATATATATATATATATATATATATATATAGAGAGAGAGAGAGAGAGAGAGAGAGAGAGAGAGAGAGAGAGAGAGAGAGAGAGAGAGAGACTTTCTCTTTATAATATAGGAAATATATAAGATATAGTCATAAGTAATTTCAATATACCTTCTGTCAACTAGTAAATAAAGAATCAGTGACACTTTCAATTAAGCACAACACAAGTCTCTTGACATCCTCTTTAAAAAATCGTTCTTTTCATGTAACTAGAAAACGTTCAATATTCTTACATCTGCATTGGTAAATAAATTAAAAAGACAATGGTTATTCATAGGTTTCACTATATTATTATTATTAACAGAAACGTATGTCAACATGATAGGCTATGCGTTGTCACATGCGAATAAAATACATATTTGTTTTACACTTATAGGTCAGCAGGAAATTATGCAGCAAGCGAACACAAAATGCAACCTATCACTTGCAGAGGAAAATCTATTATAAACAGCTACAGATATAACGTTTTACACACAGTTAATCAGTAACGCAACTTTTATTCTTTTTTTATCGAGAACAATTTTAAAAGTATCGAATAGTATTTGGCACCGAAATAATTTATATTTTAAAAAATCCCATTATATTTAATGAATATAATATGAGAAAATTACAAACAATAAATGAAAGATAATAGAAATCTGCTGATAAAACCAATTTCTGATAAAAGTAAAAATTAAATCAATTCAATAATTGGGTTTAGCTTTTAATTTCCACTGGATGTTTATCTTTTATATCTTGATAGCGAAGAAAGGGAATGAAAGGAAAAACAATTATGCGACATGGCATGATTCCGCATATTCACTTAGTTTTCAGCAATGAGTTTTTTAACGCCTAACATTG
The DNA here is from genome assembly GCF_036898095.1 of Palaemon carinicauda. Lineage (NCBI taxonomy): Eukaryota > Metazoa > Arthropoda > Malacostraca > Decapoda > Palaemonidae > Palaemon > Palaemon carinicauda. The sequence goes on along the minus strand of NC_090726.1, from coordinate 142,256,027 downwards.
AACATACGGTAGTGACATCATGTGTCATTAATAATAACACTACTCAGTATTTCGAGTAAGCTTTCTAAGAAGATTGTCGACTTCCTATCTATACAATTCCATAAATAATGGTTGTGTAATACATGGGCCAAAATATATACATATACCTCAAACGCTAAATGTACCTAGCTGCAAAGCAAATGCTTCAAAAATGTAAAACAAGCAATCTAATTAATAACAGTCTAATTCTATTTCTGAATAGTAATGATTACCAGGATAAACTTCGATAATGTTCCCGATTGCAAAAGTCTTTCATCATGAAAGGATAATTACCTTGACAAATTTTTCTTTATCAAATTTAAAAGGGATTCTGAAAAAAACATCGCCAACAAAAGCAGTTTTAATTTTGCATAAATCAAGGTTTTTATATTTCTAAATCTTAACATCAACTAACGTCAACCTCAAAACCAACTCCTGTCAAAGAGAATGATGTGGGCTAGTAACCTCATCCCTATAAAGACTCGATGAAAAAAAAAAATGGAGACTGTATCGTTAGGGTACTACTTCCTATTATAGTTGAAAATGTGCACGGTGAAAGTTCATTTGCGTAACCAGCCGAAACCTTTAGTTCAGTGAATACACAAAATACTTTATTTTTGTATAATTTGTCATAAGATTTAACCCCCCCCCCCCCCCAATTAGAAAAAAACACTGGGTAACACTACGAGTAGGGCTAAACCCAGTAAGATTAACACACCACCACTCGAATATAGAAGATTGTTAGGAATTAGAAAAAAAAAAGTTGACAAGCAAAGTCCAAAGTTTGGCAGTCCTTTGGAAATTAAAGTAATTTTTTATATAGGAGGATATTCACAATGGAAACGTACCAAAGAAAGTGTTAAGCTTCATTCACAAAATTAAAACTACTTGCTGATTTCATTACTCTAAAGGGGGGAATATAAACAGTCGAATATTCTGACAAACCCGGATATGGAATGGTGTTCAAAACCTTCCAAATTCTTCAGTAAAAGAACTATAAATAGATAAGATTTGGTTATGCACTAAACGTTGGTAGAATAAAAACATTAAAATTAATGCATCTCAAACTTTTTCCTTGTCTACAACTTCGGTGCAGGTTTATTATCTAATAAAGTTCGTCACTCCTCTATGAACTAATATATTTATTGAGTTAATTCTGGTATTGGCCTTTCGCTGAACATACCGAGTTGACACTATATGGTTTAATAATATATTCATAAATTTGAAAATGCACCAACACAATACACCTGAATTCGGACAAAGTGATTTCAAACAATCAACAGCTGCAAAAGGCGTTTCCTTGAATACAAATACGCCAGCTTAAGAAAAATAGAGTATAGCTACGTTGGCAGAAACACAAATATTAGAAATGATGACATCATGACAATGATGAGGAGCAGGATTTTTTTCTGGTGAATACTTGTCTTCAATGTTAGTCTCCTTTTTCTGTAGGAGAGCTTCAAAAGAAGATCCTGTCCTATAATTATTGCAACAATAAAATATGACAACACTTATGACAAAGTAAAGTGTTTATATAGGTGATATGACAAACAGGACACACTGCTGGGAGTTCACAAATCCAAGGAGAAGAGTTTTCTTGAGAATACTTGTATACAGAGAGCTAGTCGGACATAAAATCTGATCTCACGCAAGACCGCGTATCTCTAGGGGACTATTTGATGTCAATATGAACGGAATAATGAGATACATTATGACAAGATATCGAAATATAAGATCATAAAATTGAAAAAGGGGCTGTGAATTGAGTAAACGATGTTTTTTTTTTTTTTTTTTTTTTTTTTGCACGAGGAGCATCGGTTTGTAATAGCAAACCGTTGCATTCACTAATGAAATACTTTCTAAGTGAAAGTCTGAGTGAATAACTTTTTAAGTGAATGGAGTTCTACAGTTATATATAATTTCTGAATGTGAAAACTTTATTGCAACTATTGATAGCGAGAGTAAAAGTGACCCACTGAATGAGACTTGGAAGCAAATGCATAAAATGATACTGTAGTAAAATGAGAGAAAAGGTGAATATGGAATAAGGCAAGGGTTAAAATAAAAATAAATGCTTCAGAAAGCGAACCTTGTACAAAATTCAATTAATTCGTTGAATTTAAAGAAATATTCCATCCACCACGTGATCCTAGACATGAAATAAATTTTAGGTCTAATTTTCTTGTACGTGTAACCCATTTATGTAATGATGTTATATTGTTTCTTCATAATATCACATTCATCATCATCTCCTCCTACGCCTATTGACGCAAAGGGTCTCGGTTAGATTTCACCAGTCGTCTCTATCTTGAGCTTTTAATTCAATACTTCTCCATTCATCACCTCCTACTTCGTGCTTGATAGTCCTCTGCCATGTACGACTGGGTCTTCCAACTCTTCTAATGCCCAGCTGAACTTTTGGTGAACTAATCTCTCTTGTGGAGAGCGAAGAGCATGCACAAACCATCTCCATCTACCCGTCATTAGGATCTCATCCGCTTATGGCACTCGAGTAATCTCTCTTATAGTTTCATTTCTAATCCTGTCCTGCCATTTAACTCCCAATATCCTTCTGAGGGCTTTGTTCTCAAATCTACTAAATCTATCGGAGATTGTTTCATTATCATACCATGACTCATGTCCATAGAGTAACACCGATCTCACTAAACTGATATATAGTCTGATTTTTATATGTAATTTCAGGCGATTTGATTTCAAAATTCTATTTAACCTAGCCATTGCCTGATTTGCTTTTTTCAATCTTTCACTAAACTCTAATACTAAAGACCCTGTTTTGGAGATCATAGTTCCCAAATACTTAAATGATTCTATCACATTAATCCTTTCTCCTTCCAATGATATTTCATCTTCCACTGCATACTCCGTTCTCATCATCTCCGCATTTATTCTATTTATCTTCAGCCCACCCTCGTGTGATATTTCATGCATTCTGGTAAACAAGCATTGGAAATCCTGTGGTGTCTTGCTGTGTTAATTCTCCTGTAAAGTTATTCTTTACTCTTATTTATTTTTCCATAATACTTTTTTCTCTTTCAGAGCATTATGGCTTGTACCATTCTGCATTACCATCTTGGCTAAAGAGAACCACCAAGATAAGTTGATTATGTAATACTCTCAGGTAGGAATGCGTGAATACGTGATAAGGGTGGAGATACGATGTTGAGAAAGCCAACTACATAAAAAAGGGGGAATCAGAATGCTTTGATAAAATTGAATCATAGAATCGCTAATCGAAGGGCGAAGAAGCAGGACACTTATGAAATACTTGTTGATATAGTAATAAGAAGCATTTATTTAAGAAAATCCTGGAAGGAACAAATAAAATATGCCTAAAAAGAGCGTAGGAGAGAATGGAAGTTTTTTATTTCGTTTTTTACGGAAATGCACTACCATTAACTCACTGCAAAACATTTAATTGTTATCATAGGCTACGATGTATTTCTATCCGATGCGATATGAAAATAAGATATTTGGCTCATCACACAGAATGAAAGTAGCATTATCTGCTTTCTTGATTCCATCAGTCACCATTTTTTTAGGCTAAAGTAGTACACTCACATTGGCTGTATTTCTCAGTATCATTCATATTTCCCTTTACTATGATACTTTACACAAAGGCCGTCGAACCAATGTCAAATGTCCCAAGGATGTTGATTCATCCTTTCCCCCCAATGCACAACCTTAACTAGTCGGTGCTGGATTCGGATGAACAGTGAACAGAAGGTTATACGTTATTTCATATTCTCTTAACAAGACACTGAATATAAAATACGAGAAAACATAAACAAGGAATAAAAGGACGAAAAAAATATAATTTCATGTACAAAGAAATCGTAAATTATGAAACTACTATAAATATCAATAACGCGTTCTACATTATCTTACACAAACGTAAAAGCGTCGTATTAATAAATAAGGAACTTACATGAGAAACAAAAGCATGCGAGAGAGTGGAACTTGCGAATGGTTCACCAGGTTCTCTGCGAAACTGGAATTATGATAATGGCAGATATACGCATACGGATTTCCATGATAAAGACTTCTGTGAATAAGATCCACTGGCAGCTTATTCTCGAGAACATGAAACGACTATTTCCATCAAGAAACGTTAAATGAAATAATTTTCTACAAAAATTACTCTCAAAATCACGTATTCTAAATTAAGGGCTCCGCTATTTAGTTGGAAAAAAAAAGAAAAAAAAAAAAAAAGTATCGTTTCCCAGAAAGAGTTACGCAAGAGTTGCATTTCCAAAAAGAACTGGCGACGCTGAATTATACTCTAAGATGGCTAACTTTTACGTTCAGCCAATTTACGGAATTTTTTTTTCTTAATTTCAATGCTTACTGAACTACTGCTTTCATAAATTCTCGAATATGTAATTCCTAAAAAAGTTGGAAGGGAGTGTATAGATTTTGGGTCATATGGCCCAACGCCTTTCAAAGGTTGGGATTATTACGTATATCGACATATATTATGAATTAGTCAATGATTAACGAATAAAATTTTAATTCTTTAAAGACCAGTGTTTGATTAAACATATAAAATCTTGACAATATAAAGAAACAAGTGAATACATACGGAGTAGTAGTTTGAAATGCTTGACACACACAAAAAATGAGTAAGTGATGTCCGTAGATGATTAGATTATCAAAATCGATTCACTTCTATGACCAAACCAAAGTAATAACATGTTTTGCTATGAAAAAAATGAAGAATTTTCTTTAGTTACTAATATTATCTTACTACATAAAAATGCAGATATTTCTCTATTTCTGGCCAAATATATTTGCTGAAATGTCTATAAAAGTTCTAAATTGGAATGGGAACTACATTAAACTTTTGATGACGTTTGGTAAAAGTGCTCTTCAGACCGATGGCCGGTAAAATAACTTAAAGATTCAACACCAGCTTATTCTCATGAAAGAAAGTTTGCATTAATAAAGAATGATTAAGTAAGTTTAAAGTCTCGTATGACATTGTTGAAAAGTAGATGTACAGTATATGTCCTATAAAAAGTGAATTAATTTCCTGAAATTAATCTTGCCATCTTTTGGAAAGAAGCAATATTATTTCTATAGATAGAATAAAAATCTCTTTAAATCATAAAACAACAATAGGTATAACCATAAGCGAAGGTGTCAGTGTTAGACAGCAAAGCATAAATCCAAACGAATTCCAATCATTACGAATACGTTATATAGGTTCTTTGATCACTTGTGTGCTTACGGGTTGAAGTATTACAAGAGTTCGCGTCTAGCAAGAAGGGTCAGGCAATCTACAGCAACTTGTGTGTGCAAGAAAGAAACATATTCCCCTTCTATTTTAAAAGGATATTTTATATCGATAAAATTGAAGTTTCCAGAAATGTTATTCCAAAAGGTCAAAATATCACATATACAACATCGAAACAGTTTTCTTCACTTGAAGGGGTTTAAAAATATTACAGCTAAATATTCAACATTACTGGCTTGAAGGGATTTCCCATTCCAAAGAGAAAAAAAAAAAAACAGCAAAAATTATTTTACATGTTACACGAGTTTCTCGAAGAATAAAGAAAAATTCGCAAATCATGTCTATATACTGGGATATAAACTCTAAAAAATTGTAAAAACTCATTTATATAAAGAAAGAACTAACAAACTTGCTAAGCTCAATATATAAAAGGGCCAATAACATGAATTACCATTGAAACTTAAGAAGCCTCAACTTGGAAAATTAAAAAAAAAAGTATATGAAAAGAGCGGAGATTTGCTACCGAATTTAAAATTCAATACATGAAAGATCCTTGGCTTGAAATAAACTACCTACAGAAATTATATATCTAGATAAGCAACTGATTAAAATGTTTCGTAGTACTAGTTCCGAAAAAAACACGGAATTTTGATGTCGTATTTATCAAACGTGTATCACAGAAACCATTAATCTTTCCCATGAAAACATTTCATATCTTTTACCAGTTAATTACCTTTGTAAATAATATTCATGAAAGTCAAAATCACACATTTTCCACTTTATTTCTCTAAGCATTAATCTAAACATACAAAATAACATTCTTTTATGTTTTTTATGCAATGTTCTTAAATGAGCACGACTTGAAGAGACTCAAATCGAAGTCATAACCTGAGGTAATTATTTTGAAAATCTTTGGTTTTATTTTTATTTTTGGCCATTTAAGATATCTTTCAGCTTTTACTGTATTATTTATTACGTTCAACTTTGTCACGACTCCTACGTGGGAGATGATATTCCTTTAGAGTTTTCCCGTATTTTCTCATGATGATCATTAGTTTATATTGTTCTACACATTTTAAATATTTTTCTTTGTAATTTATAGTTGAAAAAATCACCTTTTTTTTTAGCCTTTTCCATCAATTCTTCAAGTATGTTAGTTGCTATCTCCTCTGAATCCATGTTATTTTAAATTTTATAATAATAATAATAATAATAATAATAATAATAATAATAATAATAATAATAGTAATAATGATAAATAGTTTATCAAAACTGCACATGCAATAATTATTGAGAAAATATTAACACAGTCTTTCGAATACTTGTACGGTGTTCCTCACCAATGTATTCACCGAAGAATAAAAGGAATAGTAGTAATGGTCATTGTTTTGCACAAGCATGTAGAAATAAGACGTGGTAACATTTTATAACTATAATATAAATAGATTGAAAACTAGTGAAACGGAAAAGAATTTCCAGCATGTGATAAAATCTGTGTCACGGAAACATCTACAATGGGAATGTCCGAGGGGAGCCATCAAAACAGAATAAAATATGAAATACGTTAAAACAAAGAACAGAGGGGGAAATGTAGAGATAAAGGAAGGGTGGGAATAAGTGATATTTCACAGAAAAGGTACTGAGAAAGAAATGGCGTGAAATACAAAGGAAGGGAGTTAGTTCTGCATACAAAGAACGAAGAAATGAAGAATAAAATAGACTGTGAAAGAGGAGAAGAGAGGCGTCATCTTGCACTCGGGGAAATAACTAGAATGAAAAACTGTATACCTCCCATCCCAAGACTGCCTCTCCTAAAACAAATACGAATAAATACACTGCGAATGTCATATTACTCGACTGCGAGCACAAACACTTATGAAGCAAGTTAAAGGTTGCATAACAATATACGCACATGAACAATAACGACGACACGGGTGGTGCACATCCCCCCCTCAAAAAAAAAAAACAAACGTTATTCAGAATTATTGAAAGTGATGTCTTGCAAAACCTGTAAATAAACGCCATTAGCTCCTATTTCACGTAGCCTACCGCCTGTCACGAACAAACATATGGGCATAATGACCGTAAGTTACAAATGCAGTGAGTGACTACCAACAAATACAGGTGGCATCGACAGCAGTTGGAAATATCATCAGTTGCATTACAAATACATACAAGTTATTGTCGTGTAAACATTTGGTATATTTCCCCAGACCTGGTACCATGCTCATATAGTTTATCTAGAATACTTTTTAAAGCTTCCTCTAAAATGACGAGGTCGAGAAAAATACTAAATTGAATCCTTTACATACAAAAGATGTATATTTTTTTTTACAGATAAAAGAACTTGTGAAAATAGTATAAGAAATCAACTTTCTGATTACAGAATCTGAACCTCATTAGATGTCAAAGCAACTAACCTGCCGATTATTCCTAAAACCTTAAGGAAAAAAATACGACTAAGAAAGTAAATTCTCACATAAATAAGAGATTTGTTTAGTTTAAGCGAAATTATCATCACAGCTTATATCTCACCTTATTAAATACCTAGGGAAGCGCACATAAATTTACAGAATGAAGTTCCGTTTCAGTTGAATTCAATGATTTCCAGTTGGCTTGAGCGACCCGGGATAAGGCGGGTGTCACGGACATAAAGGAAAATATATTTGTACGACTTTCATCTGGCTCTTTGTCAATCAAATCTATGTTTTTCTTGGAAATGCAAAAGGAATTCATTTAACTTAGTTTTATCATCACCCATAAATAACGCACATTTCTATGTAACCAAGTACTTGACCCGGCAACGGAACAACACCGTGCTCGTAAACAATCACAAAAACAATAAAAGTTCTCGGTAGGGAATAAATAACAAGTTTAAGTTTTCCTAAATTTTCCCGATCCCAAAAGAAAGGCTATGTATAACCTTATATTTTTTTTCCATGCAGCAATTGTCATGAGAATTATTGTCACAATAATAACCACAACTATGTTTTTTTTTTTTTTTTTTTAAATATCTGGTTAACTAAAAATATGTGTTGATATTTGTACCTTGGTCTATAATACCTTCACCAAAGGAATGCCCTGGTTTACATCCGCTATTCTGTACATAATATTTATTAAAAGTTTTTAATGGATTCAAATGATATATGGAGCAGTGGACGATTGTGTACAGAGGGATAATTGGAAGGATTCCGATATAGACTGCAAGTTTTTCAGCTTCACCAACAGTTCGGTAATATTTATGTAATCAACCACGTCAATTTGTTCGTTTACCTCCCTGTCTATTTTCTTCCTGTCTATTTACATGAAAAGACTGAAAGTTAGGGTTTTATTTCTAGACACCAGCAACCCGTTGCGAATTATTGGGTCCTTTGAATGGACAATAGTACAACATTGGATCCTTCTTTGGTTACGGCTCAAATTTCCTTTGCCTACTAATACACCGAATAGCCTGACATATTCTTTACACATTCTCCTCTTTCCTCATACCGTTGACAACATTAAGAGAACAGAAAAATTCTTCTTCACCCAATGGGTTAACTACTTCACTGTAGTTGATCAGTGGTTACTTTCCACTTGGTAAGAGTAGCCGAGAGACTTTAGCTATGGTAAGCAGCTATTCTAGGAGAAGGGTACACCAAAATTAAACCATTGTTTTCTAGTCTTGTGTGGTGCCATAGCCTCTGTACCATAATCTACTGTCTTTGGTTAGAGTTCTCTTGCTTAAGGGTACACTCAGGCACACTATTTTACCTACTTCCTAATTTTCTTTCCTTACTGGGCTATTTTTTTCTGTTTTAGCCCTTGGGTTCATAGAATCCTGCTTTTCATGGACCAAGCAAGAACTGATTACTTTTCCGTGTATTTTTATGACCCAGAACAAATTTAAGTCGTATTTGACAACGCATCTTAAAGTGTTGAAATGGATAACAATGGATATTAAATGAAAAGTAGGCATTGCGCCAACGAATATTTTTAGTTTGAAAATTAAAAACTGTCTTTTTTATTTGGCTTAGGAATGACCATATATTATAAACAGCAAATTAGTATTATCTATTTTGCTTTGACAAAGAAAGAAGCAATGTGACAATAAAAGCTTAATCAGAGGATTCATAAAGATGATAATCCTCCACCACTACTAATTCATAGAACTACGAACCCTTTTAATAAACAAGACCCAAGCAATTGTAACCTGATATGCTTATATGTTACTCAAGTTCAATGGCTGCTCAAGTACAGTTGCTGAGCGGCAATGAATCATCGGCCTTTCTGGTAAAAGCTAAATACCAATTATGAGGCTTGATTAATGCTGGAGTATTCCTTGAAATTTCACTCTCACATTTCGTTTAATTATATACAATCTTGTATATGACATACAAAATGATTTTATTTATATCGCAGCTGTTTAAAACAACAGAAAAGTACAAAATAATTTCATCGCTATATTGGTGCCATTATATTGTTTAGAAGTTCTTTATCGGTAACTATAAAGTAACATCAATAATGGATTAACTTGAAACTGAAAACAACCAAACACGAGATTTTACACGTCACACAGCATCTATCAAAACTTCCAAAACACTTTACATTACGATCGACAATTAAAATAACCGACAACAGCATACATTACGATCGACAATTAAAATAACCGACAGCACAGAATTTTCAATGAAAAAAAAAATCGCTAATGAATCTACACGATAAACCAAGAACTTTAACGAAGTATATCATGTAATATAATATATAACCCTTAGACACTGACAATGATGATTGGTATTTTATTAAACAAAGGAAAAAGTTCTGTGGGTTTATATCTCTCACAAGGTCAAACTCCAATTAGCACATTCATATCAACTGGACAACTATCTGACTGGATTAAAAAACAATACATGAGAAGATAAGACATAAACCTCCAACAAGAACTTTGCGGAAGTAATAAGTGTGTGTTGGAAGACCACATCCCTCATTCAAAATTTACTTTCTTCTCGCTCCTAATATCTAGAAACTTATCGCCAAATTCACTGCAAGGATGCTTAGTGGTTTAGGCTTCTTAGACTGGCACTTCTAGCACAAGACTGCGATATATACACCTATCCTCCTGGCTAGTTCAGTGGTAACATGTTTGCCTAGCAATCACATGGCGGCAGATCGATCCCAGCCCAGGACCATAAGTTAAGCTGTTTACTGAGAGGGGACTGCTGTGATTGGGCACCACTGTGGGGGGTTGGGCTTGTTCGGCTGACGTTCTGAAACCAGACACCTTTAGCCTTTAAACGGTCCCTTCTTCCAAAAAGTTAAATCCCCGTTAATCTTGAAATCTAACCACATGTCAGTCAGGGAAAGGTTTTGTAAAAATCCATACTTGATATTTTTTGCATAATCTTACCAACTAAACAGAAAAACAATCAAACAAACTATACTAAATCCTAACTTCCTGCGTACATGTCATTTGTCAAATTTGAAAACGAAGGGTTTCGGTTTCTTAAGCACAGAATGTCCGCTCGCCCAACAAGCTACAAATATAACCAACTACCCCGGAAGGCCAGTAGTTTTATAAAAACCTACGATTATCTTAATAAAGTCAATAATTTTTATGATATATAACATACGAAATACCGTTTTCCACGAGGTATTTTTCATAATTACCAAAACTGATTAGTATAAAAAATTTCCACGATTACATCTAAAAACCTTGATTGTCTCTTCCGTTCCAATCTGAATTCTTAAAAAAGACTGGGATTAAAAAAAATAACTTCGGTAAAAATTTAGGAAAAAAATCTTATAAAAATGTAAATCCTATCAAGAGTCAACAGATAAAAAATTGTCAAACCGTATGAGAGATATCTCATTTGCTATATTTTCGAGGAAAAAAAAACTAATTTCCTAGTAGTACTCTCCTACATGATTTTGCCAATCAGCGGATTGATATGAATAAAAAATTATTACGTAAAGTTTAATAATAGAAGACAGACAAACAATTACACGCTATTACTTATATTGCCTTAGAAGGTAGGGTCTCGGCATAACATGGATCAGGACCAACACTTGACGGATGACCTCCATGATAAGCAAAGTGTTGCTGGCATATAAGCCTTTTAATATCCTCGGGAGGAGCGTGAACAGAAAAAGAAAACAAATTTATCCCAAATATTCTCGATGAAAATAGAAAGAGTAGTGCCTTCTCGAACAAGGTTGTATTTGTGGTCCCTAAAATCGAACAAAGCTCTCCTGACTAACGAAACTCCAAGTAGGTTTGGAGAAAAGACGAAAACTGAGAATATATTATCTCCGCCAACGAAACAGGAAGGAGGGGAAGGCCTGGTTTTCATCAATCAGTCTGTCCATAATATTTCTAAAAAAGTTTTTAATGAATTCGGATGAAATTGTGTGGCGGGATCGATTGTGTACAGAGGAATAGTTGGAAGGATTCCGAGATGGAATTGCAGGTTTTTCTTTTTTCAATTCCGCCAACAAGGTTCGTTAAAGTTTCTGTATTAAACCACATCAGTTTGTTCATTTACCTGCCTCTGTGGGTTTTCTTTCTGCGTCTGTCTGTCTTTACAAGAAAAAGTTGAATTTCAATCCAACATTATAGAATGAATGGATATGGGACAAGGAAGAGTTAAATAGTTTTCCGAATATGTTAAGGATTTAGAATAAATCTAAGCTGTATTTGACAAGGTATCGAAAGCGCCATAGATGAATATCACTTGATATTTGTGGATGGATAGGCTAATTTCACTTTATCTGTAACAGATACCTAATTGGTTTCAGATCGTAATCTTGTTACTATTCTTGTGCAAAGAAACAGCGCACCAATCATAAGCATATGCTCATCGCGTAAATAGCAACAATGATTTTCATGGGACGAAGCATAAGAACCACTCATGTTGAAAACAAAAAATCAAATGGGGGGGGGGGGGCAGAGCAAAATTGACCAATTCTAGTTTTATACCTAATTACACCATCACCATGATGGTACAGTATGGTACAAATATAAGCAGATTTAACACACACATATCAATAAATAAAATGTTTTAGTGCTCTACATAAAATGTTGTAGAGCAGAATTCAGCACTGGGTTACAAAGATCTGTCCTAAAAGCTAATTAAATTAGCTTAATCTTGAACGACCTAAATTTACGGATGATAATTATTAGCTGAAGATGCAATCATACATAATATCACTTATCAAATGTCAAAGTTAATTTAGACCTGCCAGCTCTCTCTCTCTCTCTCTCTCTCTCTCTCTCTCTCTCTCTCTCTCTCTCTCTCTCTCTCTCTCTCATTATAAGTGTGAGTGGGTGATGTGACCTTTATGCACCAATTACATCAATTATACAATTAAAAACTTTAAAAGCCAATCTAAAAGTAATATGAAAATGTTTGCGAAGACTGAAAATGAAGGTTTCACAAGAAAAATGCAAACACATCACTGAGTTTAAACTCGCAATTACACATACAGTATCAAACGAATTTAAACAACGTTGTATATATATATATATATATATATATATATATATATATATATATATATATATCTATATATATATATATATATATATATATATATATATATATATATATATATATATACTATATATATATATATATATATATATATATATATATATATATATATTGTATATATAAAGGTGGCTCATGGTATAACACAGGACAGCGATCACAGCCCCTTTCATACTTTAATTACTGGAATATAAATGAACTCTCTTCGCAGAAATCGTCCAAATTATTCATACACATAAGACTACGGAAAAAGGCTCAACAATAGCGGGTATGTTAAACCCCTTACATAAATTAAACTATTCACCTCTATCTTGTAAAATTCCCCAACTTCCAAGATATTTCCAATACCTCTTTAAAAGTATTTATCCAGCACTTTTAACTGTTCGTCGTCTCTTCATTCTAAAATAATTCACAACTGTACACCCCATACTATTATACTATATTCTTTCCACATGACTCCTCCATCTCTTGCTACATTTCACCACTGATTTGTCATTACTTTTAATTTAATTCTTCTTGGGCCACATATATATGTAAATAACTCATCCCATTAGCCTTATTATTTTGTTCTTCCACTGAATTCACCATTCCCGCTTCACTTCCATTAAAAGATTTTGCTCAACAATTCATTCACCCAATTTTGCCTTGCCCACGTATGTGATCTTTCTTGCTTCACCTAACCTCTGACATTTCATAATATTAGAACTCCTGCAGATAACATGGAAGAATTTTGTAGTATGAATGATGACATTCCGGTTCGATTATCAAACTAAATAATAATTATGGACTGAATGCCACTTTCCTTAAAAATAAAAGTATTTAATCAGATGGTCCTACAAGTAATAACTTATGCATCAGAAACTTGGAGTCTTGCTAAATCCTTAGAAAATAAGCTTGTCATAACTCAGAGCTATAAAAAGAATACCTATGGGAATAACACTAGGATAGAAAAAGGGCAACATGGGTACGAGAGCAAACTAAAGTAAAGGATATTCTAACATGTAAGGAAAAGAAATGGGCATGGGGAGAACATATGATAAGAATGCCAGATAAAAGATGATCAAACTCAATAACAAAATGGTTCCTTGGAGATGGCAAAAGAAGCAAGGAAGGAAGGGCCCTTTGTCCTGCAGTGGACTAGCAACGGAGAATGATGATGAAGATGATGACTATATATATATATATATATATATATATATATATATATATATATATATATATATATATATATATATATATATATATATATTTATATACGAACAGGACTTACCATTAGAAGTAGCCTAAGTTGTACAAAAACAGTAAGGCAAATAATTTAAGTAACACTACTTTCAAAACTGAAGCCGCTCTATATAGACTATAATCAGTTATACGCAACTCAATTAAACAACGTCAGTATCAATTTAATTTTTAAAAGAAAGATTTTGGCAGCGTGAGTGATCACAATGATAGCTCCTGAGTGACAGTACCATTCCGCCACAAGTACAATTAGACCAACTGACAAAGAGAAAAATAACATTTCAGAACCTAGACATCTCATTCATCATTAAGAGGGAAGAAGAATTGCTGAAGAAAGTGAACACCTGCCCAAACTAAGGGCGTAGGAGGGTGAGAGAATGTTAGAAGACACCAGGAAAGACAAAGAAATGGAAGACAACCAAGAGAGACGAAAGTAAGGTTAAAAACAAAATTAATGAAGAATAAAAGTTAAAGGAAAAAGAAAAGAACATAAGGATTTTAAATACCAGAAGCTCAGTCAAATGAAATAAACATAAAATTCTCGTGAAACTAAAAGCAAGCGTTCAAGGCTCCTTTTTTTCTTTTTTTTTTTTTTAAAGTGAACGCACTAACGTTAAGCTGCATTATACTCCAACTAAGAAGCTTACGGTAATGGAAATAAGTCAAACACACCTACACACACACACACACACACACACACACACACACACGAGCACACAAACCTTTACTGTTGCATTATTACGACCGTGGAAATGTTTTGTGCATTAAGAGGGTGAAGTGGAAAAAACGTAAGAAATGAGATGGGTCATGAATAAATGATTTGTAGAAGTTTAATATAATGTAATATACGAAATGAATTAGGAAATTTACTTAAACCATAAAATTTCGTAGACGTCTGACTCATTTAAGCAAAGGAAATGTGATATGAAACTTTAGAAAGGGAATCAATTAACATGACATTAAATACAAACAAGAATAAACGCAGCAATAAGCTCCTTTCTAATCTTATTCAGTTGGTAAATTATTTCGAAACAAAAATCGGACTCAACCTAATATTAATACCTAAATTTGTGCTCGAAGATTCCACATTTTTTCATATTTCCAATACCAAACTCAGGTGCTGTATCTGTAATTCCGGCTTTTCTACGTACCGTCAACATATCAACAGCCAAAGTATCTAAACATAAGGTAGTTAACATAAAACTTCTCATGAACCACTGATACTTATAATGGTGATCATGATCATTATGCAATAAAGTATTAAAAACAT
>NC_090726.1:142228220-142238220 GCF_036898095.1 Palaemon carinicauda | reverse complement strand
AGTACTCAGCAGCTAGGGCTGATACAGTAGACCGACTATGGAGGTCTATCTCTCAGTACCTGTGTGAGAAGATTCAACCAACCAGATATTACTGGTTCTGGGGCCAACCAGAATAATCTACTGAAATGAAAATTGGAAAAACATTAAAGAACGAAAATAAAATAAAATAAAACAATGAGTAAACACAATGAGTAACCTAAGCCACTCACAGAAACGCTTCTTAGATCCCACCCCCCTCAACACCCAACGTTCGTCGAGCCTTCGATCCTCCACACCCTTCACATTGCCTCTCTAATAATTCAATAACAAGCGTGATAAATAACAAACTTCTTACGTAAGTGTTTCATAATAAACACTTGATCCTCACC
Source organism: Palaemon carinicauda (assembly GCF_036898095.1). Lineage (NCBI taxonomy): Eukaryota > Metazoa > Arthropoda > Malacostraca > Decapoda > Palaemonidae > Palaemon > Palaemon carinicauda. The sequence goes on along the minus strand of NC_090726.1, from coordinate 142,237,852 downwards.
CTTCCCCCTCACTAAATCAATACTGTTTTCCCCTCTTGATCTTCCTGTCTCATGTCTTAGTTTCTGAAATTCATTATACAACTCTACTGGTATATTGTACTAAATAACTATATGTAACTATAACTCTCAAAGTCTGTCACCTTTACCCTTATAAAAGAATCATTAAGAACTTTTCCGTCATCCAGGTATATTCTAAAAGTCTATCCAGCTTATCAATCACAATACCACCACCATAATTCAGAATCTCGCTTATAATTCCATCAATCCTCTGGGTCTTTCCAAACTTCAACGTCTTAATTGTTGTGCATGTCACCAACAGTCACTTTCACAAACATTCTAGACCTAACATTACCCCACTCCAATCTTTATTTATTAATCCCAGGCTGTCATGTTGCCTCGGTTTCAACAAATCTTCCAAATAAACAATGCATCATCCCACGACTGAATGATTTTCATCCCTCTCTCATATTCCTCATTCATTATAAGATCCATTTATTCATAAACATTATTCTGGATTCACCTTTTGGCATAATAAATCTGTATTCTTCACGTTCACATTTTTCCCTTTATTTTTTTCGGCGTAATCTTTATTTCTTTTTCAAATTTTCTGAGGTATGCAATCCATCCTTATGCATATATGATTAACTATTAATGCATCAAAATAACACCCTACATCGATTCCACGTCCCTCACTCACTTGCCCCTTCATCGTCATCAAATAACAAGACACGGACAACCAGATTGTTACGCCACCGACTGATCCCTGCAAACATTAGGAATTACACTCCAAAGGTGCCTTAGGAAGATGTCCTTATGGAACGCAGAAGGAATGTCATCTCGGTTTATTTTTCTAAGAAATTACTGATCGCATTATTGCGGGGAAAAACTGCATCCCTGAAGAGCTTGGGTAATGAGAGAGAGATAACTGAACTCTGATCTTGTTTTTCTCTGAACTCTCTCCTCCTGCAGGAAGCCGACTATTTTCTGTAGTAATTCTAACTGGAGGGTTATATCCATGCGTTACACGGTATGTAAGCATATAATGGGTAGTATGCATATAAATAATTCATGACCTATCTTAGATAAGCCTTTGGTTGATATTTCAATCACTTTTCCACAAAATCCAATAAATGTTGACATCCAACAATTTTTTGTTTGTGTAACATCATTTCCAAGTACAGTTGCCTTCATTAATTCCGATACACTGACGTCGCCTAAGCTTCCCATGAAGTGTACCAAAATTAATGAAGCCAACTGTACAAAAACATCAATGGTAGTCTGTTCTATATTCAAATGAATTGAGAAATAGTATTGTCGGTTATCCTCAAAGGATGAGAAGAGCAGAGGGGGGGAAGAGACCAGCGTGTCTTTCTTTGTGAGGGAGCTGTTGGAAGAAGCACTAGAGTGAGACACATTTCCATTCTTCCCAATACAATTCTTTAAAAATCGATATAGGCCCATCATAGAAAGTCACTTTGTTTCACTGGCAGACAATACTATACTGTATTTTTTCCCCTTGCCCTACTTTTTTAAGTTTATTTTGTCTTTAATATTTCCCTTTACTCAACATCAGCTATCATTCGTGGGTAATGATCTTTATAGGGTAGTAATTTACGACAGAAGTCGAGACATCGCAATAACATGTACATCAATATTCAACTCCTTTAAAAACTAGAGAAAATTACCATTGACGCTTAATAACTTTCTCATTCTTCATATCAGGGAAGGGTCATTAAATAACCCAATAAATCTCGCTTTGATTAATAATACTTCCCCCCTCTACATAAGATAATGCTCACATCTGTAATCTCACCTTGTTCTTTCAGGTTACAGAAAGACAATCAATGATATCACAACAAATTTAGACTTTTTCACTGAACCCGAGTATCAAAATTTCGTCCTCACCAAAAAAAAAAAAAAAAAAACTTTTAAATTACTCTGACATTAGAATGAAAAACTCATAAATAATTATATGATACATGAACAACGGCCCAACGAGAATAATAATCACGCAGTATCATATTGCAATATTTTCATCGTAATATGAAATTAACACATACAGGATGTAGTAAGAACATTTACATTTTATATATTATATGGCTTTTGCTCTCTAGTGGAGAATGTGCATTATACGACCTTCATATCAAGATCTGGCACAAGGAGTAGGACGGTGACCGGGGGGTTAAACTTAAACATCTTAAAAATTTGAGGGTGGCACTGAAATATAGTGAAAAAAAAAATTGATAAAATGAACTTCTAAGAGGACCTGAATTTCAAAGGTCATTGTTTTATATATATATATATATATATATATATATATATATATATATATATATATATATATATATATATAACGTTACTCGTATTGTGTTCAATATTTTGATAGAAGAACAAAAATTTCGACCTCGATGTTTACATGGTTGGAGAATAAAATAGGCTCATGCTAGAACCACCTAGTCATTTCTTGCTCGAGGTTTTCCTAAACCTCCAGCCGATCATTGGGAGCGAAAGGGTTGTAGTGCCTGACTACGATCTCGCGGTTCAAGAAGCAAATAGGTAAAAAGTGTAAACAATACTGATCAGCTACCATCATCGTGACGGCCAGAAATTTTCTGACTGTTGAAGTAATATGTATTCTCGGAATATTAAGTGAATTGAAGAATTCTACAACTACCACAAATTAACATATCTGATTTTTATTATCTTTTGAGGCTTGTTGAACCAATATTGCCAAGCCAGAGTACATCCTATTTGCAGCAGCCCTCTTGTTTGTTTACATCCGAAGTCATGCTCGCTGCTTCCCGTCCAGTAGGGAAGCAAATATCTAGAACAACGAGCTCCCGGTTTCCCATTTACAGTAGTGACGGCTCGCTGCTAGCGAAAAAATAAGCTTTGTGATCCCAGCTTTAGCGTGACCTGTCACTGCAGATCTAACAAACACAAATAAAAGAAAGCAAACGCAACACCATCCTTACATATTCCAATTAAAAATGTTTTAATTATGTTAATATATCTAAGGTTGAGTTTTTGCCCATTCTTCGTATATTTTAACTCGCTCTTTTAAGGACATGAAGGGATACCGTTAAAAAGGAAATCTAAGAATTGGGGGCCAAACCTCTAAATTATTTCGGGTTAAGGTTATTCACTCAGCCAACCTTTAATTTACGTGATGTGGAATTTCCCAGCTGCAAGCTCAATCTCCATCAAAAGACAAAACATTCTTGTCTCTCCTGCTATTTCATTCCGAATGAAAAAAAAAAATATATCAAGAGCAGACAAGTCCTTGACATACCTTTCAACTTTTCTTCTGATGCCATAAGTAAATTTAAAGTTTTCGAAAAAAAATAATTTCTTAAACTATCTAATACTTTCTTAACAATTTATTCAGTGGGGACACATCTGGGTACTTGTTACCGCCTATTGTCAGTATTAATACTAATTTTATAGCTACTAAAGTTCTTAAGAATGTCTGATGGAAGGTACCTAGCTGATATACAAAGTCAAATTTGCAACCAAAGAAATACTACCTTGAATTAAAAAAAAAAAAAAAAAAAAAAAAAAAAAAAAAATTATAACAATTAATAATAATAACAATAATAATAAAAAAAAATAATAATAATAATAATAATAAAATGCTCAAGTGATAACAAATTTGAAATCTTTCCAAGTTTATCAACTACTAGAAATCCTTACTTATAATTACCATTGTCTAGCTGCACAAATTCTTTGTAACTGTGTATATCGTGACTGTGGAGTACCAGGTATTGAATCTTTTTTACGTAATTCATTATAAATTCACTGTGTTCCAATAAACGCCTTATTTGTTATCGTAGCCGCCTTCAAAATAAACATATAAGACCGCGCATATATATATATATATATATATATATATATATATATATATATATATATATATATATATATATATATATATACATATATATATATATATATATATATATATATATATATATATATACATATATATATATATATAGATATATATATATATATAAATATATATATATATATATATATATATATATATATATATATATATATATATATATATATATATATATATATATATATATATACTGTATATAATATATATATATATATATATATATATATACTGTATATAAAATATATATATATATATATATATATATATATATATATATATATATATATATATATATATATATATATATATATATATATATGAAAAAATCCCTCAGTAGAATATTGGGAGCAAAAAGGAGGACAAGAGGCGTAGATAGAGATGGTTTTGGGCATGCTCTTCGCACTCCCCAAGAGAGATCAGTTCACCAATCTTTTAACTGGGCTCCACAAGGCACTAGAAAAGTTGGAGGATTTAGGCCTACATGGCTGAGGACTACAAATCATGAAGTAGGAGAGGATGAATGGGAAAGTATTGAATTAAAAGCTCAAGATAAAGACTGTGACGGGCCAAGAGAACTGTGTGTCACACGATCATACATAGTTCATTTTGTGTAAATATTATGCTTGTATCTTCGCTCTTCCCTCGCACAAAAAAGAACCTGCATAAACATGCCTGTTTATTCACGTTCTTTTTTTAGTACGGGGGAAGAGCGAAGATACAGGCATAATATATACACAAAATGAACTATGTATGATCGTGTGACACACGGTTTGTACAAGACCAATGGCGAAATTTAACAGAGGCACTTTGCGTCAATAGGCTGTAGGAGATGATGTTGATGATATATATATATATATATATATATATATATATATATATATATATATATATATATATATATATATATATATAAATATAAATATATATATGTGTGTGTGTTTGTGTGTGTGTAATTTTCTAAAAAGAAAAGTTTTTAATACGATGGTCCTACTAGTTTTAACTTATGCCTCAGAAACTTGGAGATTTACTAAAACCTTAGAGCATAATCTAGTTATAATTCTGAGAGCTATGGAAAGAATACTAATGGGAATAAGACTAGAAGACAGAAAAAGAGCAATATGGACAAGAGAGTAAACTAAAGTAGAGGATATTCTAACGTGTGAGAAAAAAAAATGGACATGGACAGGCTATATAATAAGAATGACAGACATTAGATGGACATTGAGAATAACATAATGGGTCCCTAGAAATCGGAAAACAAGCAGGGAAGGAAGAGAAGACGATGGATTGAGGAAACTAAGAAAGTTTGTGGGTGTAGACTGGCATAGAAAGACCATAAACAGCCGCAAGTGGAAGGACATATCTGAAGCCTTTGTTCTCCAGTGCACTAGTAACGGCTGATGATGATGATGATGATTTATTTATTTATTTATATATATACGTATATATATATTTATATCTATAAATATATATACATATATATATATATATATATATATATATATATATATATATATATATATATATATATATATATATATATACATATAATTAAATATCTGGACTTTGATTCATAAGCCTCTCCAGATAATAAATAAAACAATGTTTTTCATTGCAACTCATTAATTCGCGAATGAAACGCAGAAATATGCTGTCATTAGGTGGAAAGAGGCTTTTTGTATAACAAATAAAATATGACAATAATGATAAGCCATAGCCGAGGCATTCACCCACAGCAAGCTTGCTCTAAACAATTCGTTCTAATTATGGCAAAATTTTCAGGGCAAATTAATAACTACAATTTAGGCGTAATACCTCTGAGCTACTGTTGAAAAAAAGATTCTTACAACACTAATCATGCTCTCAAACGAGTAGCATTTCTCCGAGTTAATTCCCTCCCTAAGGAGCAGACCCGACCATCAGGTAATCTTTGGGTACAAACATTTCTTTCATTATGAGAACATTCAAGCAAAAACGTCCATGAGAGAGAGAGAGAGAGAGAGAGAGAGAGAGAGAGAGAGAGAGAGAGAGAGAGAGAGAGTGTGTGTGTGTGTTTTACGATGTCTTTGTCAATAAACATACTCCAAATTCTCTGAAGGAACAGAAAATGGGTTTTTCTTCATAAGTATTTAGATATGAAATGTCAGTGGAGTTCTCTTCATTAAATGAAAATAGAAGCAAAGTATTCAGTGCATCACTGACTTCAAAATACTCTATTGCATTCAGGGACCAGACATCTATAAGTCCCAATTAGGCCTCAAGCACTTAAGGGAATGTGGAAAATACAAAGTTAATGGCAATTCAAGGTTCTTATGTATTAAAAAAAAATTATAATCCCACTATCAAAATATCGAGATTTCACGTACAAAATATTGGAGTAAAATCAAATTCAGGAAAACAGACTCTTAATAAGTAATTACTGAAGCAATTACGCCATGAGAGCTAAACCCAAATATACCATAAAGGAATAGTCTGCAAAGAGAAACAGTTTAAGTTTTCTCCTGTTTAAATACTACCTTGATCAATCAATAATTAACCAATGAATATTTTTCCTCAATTAATAATTTACTCTCATACCGAAATTTTAGAAATATATTTAAATATTCCTTCAAACGATGTTAATTACAGTGACCGCTAAAGCAATATATAGAAACAAAGAGGAAAATACATGATTGCCTAACTTATCCTAAATACTATAAAAAATTTTGGGATAGTAAAAAAAAAAAAAAAACAGTTAAAGGTGAATAGCAAACTGCTACTCTTAGATGTTTCAACTCAGATACACACACACACACACACACACACACATATATATATATATATATATATATATATATATATATATATATATATATATATATATATATCATTTATCTTTTGGGCTTCTTTCAATTTTAATTTTTATTTAATTTTGCGAACTCTCATTATCATTAACATCATTCTTCTGCTGACGAGACCCTTAGTGAAAAGTTGGAAAGCTCCCGACTTGGGAATATGAAGCGATATATTATTAAAGATTCATACTACTGAAAATTTCAAGACACGTTATGGAGTTTCCTTCGTTTTCAAAATCAATTGTATTTACATTGTCATAAATTATCACAACATTGCAAACAAAACTATAACAATTAAAATGATAACAAAGGCAGAAAATATACGTGTTGAGAGTAACCATTAATCATACAATCGTAGTTAAAATCCACCTACCTATTTTCTAGATTTAGTAATACATGAATTATTCAATTCTAAAACTTAAGCACGAACATTTTTCCATAAAAAAAGGTCTGGAAAATCCTATCTTAAAGCTCAAAGTTAACGAAAATAATAATAATAACAATAATAATAATAATAATAATAATAATAATTCCATCCAAAACAAAATGTTAGGTGAAAAAGATTTCGCCCAATAACAGGTACCTAAAAAAAAGCCCATAATCCTCTTTCTGACTTTATCCATCGTTATTAACAGAATCTCCCAGAGAATAGATCCTACAATTTTAGCATTTAGTATTTCTTCATGAAATATGCCAACTGATTACCGTTAGATTAATACATTTTTTATATAAATGTACCAGAAAACAAAAATATCACGAGGGTAAGGAAACTGGATTTAATCCTTCCGCTCGCCAATAAAATAAATACAATATTATACAACCCTCCTTCCTGAGATTACGTTTTTGATCTTATTCTCTTCCCTAACCCATCTGCATTTGCTTCTGTTCCTTGTAAGGGATTGAATCAACAACCACCGCATACACTATAACAGTGACTAATTTGCTTATAAAAAGCCCTGGAAAGATATGGTATATCTAGTATACGCAATCCGCCAAAAATGACGGTTAAATGTTGAGAAAATATGTGAACAGAAACGCACACACAGATTCAACTACCCCCCCCCCCCTTCATAACTACAACCCACTGGTTCGGCAATTTGTGGGAGAATGTGGATTCCGAGTGTACCTCTAAGGGTAACCCCTCTTACCAGGGTATGAACACTCCCTCTCCTCCTGCCACTCAGCGTGACAGGAAAGAATATATATATATATATATATATATATATATATATATAATTTATATATATATATATATATATATATATATATATATATATATATATATATATATATATATATATGTATATATAACGATCTGCCGACAGAGGTTCGAGTACCGCTCAATCTCGATAGTTTCTTGTAGTGTCAGCAACCCCACCATCCTTGTGAGCTAAGGATGGACAGTTTGGGGGAGCCTACAAGGTCTACCTGCTGTGTCAACACAGCCATAACTTGACCCTCCCTGGTCCAACCTTGGATGGAGAGGGGGCTTGTTCGCTGATCTACGGATATATGGCCAGTCTCTAGGGCATTAATCTCACACTAATCCTCCACCTAATAACTTAAGCTTAAACCACTACCAAGTTATTTACTTCACCTATACCAATGTCTCCAACTAAAACTCTTCAACTCCTTCCCGAGCCCTCCTACTTATCGGGGCTTACTACTATAATTCTTTTTCTCTAACTAAAGACTGGAGCCAGTGGGTTCTTGGGGAGGACATCCCCTTCCCGCAGTCAACTTCTTCCTTCTCTAAACAGGCATGTAACCATCGCCTGTGCCCATCACAACCCATAATCCTAAAATAAAAGTTGCAGAATACCCCCCATCCCAACTACCTATCCCCATAAATCCTACCGAAACACCTACGGGCTGCAAGATTGCAAGACGCGTGTCTGGCCAAAAGGGCCAGCCAATCTTTAACAACAACAACAACAGGCATTATCATCGTCACTGTCCCTTATCTCTACTATTCGTGAGCGACTTTTAAAACCTGTTATACTTAAGGAAAAAATGGTATTATTGTAATAGACAAAACTTTTGATTCGTTAAGGTAATATAATATATTTAATCACTTAATCTTTCCAACTTTTGTCTATTCTATGGTGATCTAACGTCAACAAGGAACAAATTCACAAGTAGCTGGACCCTAGCGGAGGCTTAAATGTTTCTCAAGACGATCCACTAAAATTAAGGAAGTGGTGATGTGGACCTAATCAATAACGGTATACATACAAGATGACATCCGATTAGATACAAAGACAAATTTATGCATCATATTACAAATAAAATCATTGTCCAAATTGATAAAATGTTTCATATGAAAAACCCAAAGGCAACTAATTTGTATTGTAGAAGCATCGAGAATCATTAATAAGTTTTGCTAGAGTTCAGCCTTACTCCCTACTAACTCAGCACCCACTGAATCTCTTCACATATCTAATAGAAGCTAACAGTAACTTCATTACCCTTGGAAATATCAGACTAGTTAGGCATCTCTGGATCCAATCACGTAAGCAGCCGAAGTCTCCAACAACTGAGTTACAAAATTCATATCAAAGGGCGGTATGGTTGACTATGGAAAAGGCAACATTAATAACCAGTTGAGGAAGTCTGGACTCAAAACCATTACGTGGGTTGTATTTAAAAGTCTGAACTACAGGTCCAATATTTATTTTGGGCTGAATTATCAACATTCTTAAAACGTTAAAAACCAAGCAAAATATGGAGACAGACCTGTAGTCGTCGTAATTAGCAGTTGAAAAACTACTAGAAGGAAAGACAGTACCACAAGATTGTCACTCGTCTAAAAAATCGTCTGAAATACAAAACGGATAAAGTGAATTCGGCTGAATTTCATTTTTCAAATAATAGGATAAAAACTATTTGGA
>NC_090726.1:142193220-142223220 GCF_036898095.1 Palaemon carinicauda | reverse complement strand
GGTAGGAGTTGTACCGAAAACGAATTACACCACACGAACTTTTCCATAGTAAAAGGAAATGAAATAGAGATCTGATAAAAAGAATATAGTTTATAAGGCTTATTGTACATTAACAGAATTGTACAATATATTTTAGATAATCCTTATTATTTAGATGCATAAATACAAAACAAAATATAGAATCAATACACTAAAATCTAACCTTACTTTACCTTGCTGAAATGAGCTGATAGCCTAAGATGATGTTGGTGCGTAATGGGAGGAAAAGGAGGAGGGGTTTTTATTTGGAAGGAAAGTCAGTCCACTGCCAATAAAATCCTAGGAATATGAAATTCTGGGAGTTTCTCTCCTTCTCTTTTCTGTCTATTTTCTTGACTTGGACCTAGCTGAGGTCACCAGTTTTGAACTTTATTAAAATCCTGTCCATTGAAGTCTGCTTTTGACCACTAGGGATGAACGTTCCCGTACAGTGAAATTGTCTGATCATTCCAAACAATACTATAACAATATTATAACTATTGGAGAGGTACTTTTCTGTACAACTTTGTACTTTCGTTTCTGATATGGCTTTCGGCAACAAATTACTCCTGGCAGAGTTCCTGGTCTTACTGGAAACTTTCTGTCAGGCTTTGTCAATATGATTTATGTAGCAAATGATACTGAAATGCCTTCTATATCTCTCTGAGAGTTACCTCTGTGCCCAAAGTTATTTCATATTACCTCTAGAATGGAGGGTTGGTGAAGAGTTTCCTGAAAGTGCTGATGACTTACTGGTCGAAGGGTAGTCATGTTGGAGGGCCATTCTTCACAGCAATGAAGTGAAATTCCACCAGAAAAAAAATCCTCCAGCAAGCTTTAATGGTGACCAGGAGCTTCAGTCACTTATTTTTCAGCAAACATTTTGTTGCACTTAGCCCATACACAGTATCACACCATTCATTGAAATATTCACTAGTCACACACAAGAAGTTATGTTTGGCCTGCACATGACAGAGGAGAGGATTTTCATAATACTAAGCTCTTTTTAAACCCTCGGGTTGTTAGGTATAGATCAAAAGAGACTTGTCTTTTAAATCTTTATTTGCATTTCCACTCAAGAATAATGTTAGACTTTTTCATTGGCTTGTGCCCCGGCGATACCATTTTTTGTATGACATAGATTCTCTTTGACATTTTACTCTAAAGCAGGCCTGTCTCACTGTAATTAAAAACTTGAAGAACAAAATCCTTAGCCTCTTCATACTCTCTTAACTCGGTAACATATCCTTTGGCAACACAACTGTACATATGCAAGTCCTTTTCTTCCACTCACCAAACAACCCATGGCTGGCTTTAAACACTTCTCTACTATTTTCGCTCATGCCTGTCATGTCTTTTAAAAACCTGTAAAAGAAAAAAAAAATATTCTTGCCTTTTCGCAAATCATAGGCCCTGAAACACTAAAACTAAATGTTTTTCCTTTGATCCAGATCAACAACAAATTTGTAACTTACTCTAATTTCTATGATCTTTGTTTTGGTATAGATTTTACCCCCCACCTCCCCTTGCAATATTACATCAACTGATTTCATAGGGTTTTTTTTCACAATTATTGAAATTTGGGCTTTCGGCATACTTTATATTTCAAATCAGTGCAAGATCTCATACTTTTCTTTGATCTTTTTATCACCTTTATAGTAACCTAACCCTTCCTTGATGCTTGCCTTTTCTCAGTAATGTTCATAGGACCCATGAATAATAAATTCATTAAAAATTTAATTTGAAATCACATAAAAACATGAATATTTATTTATAGCAAGGTTTGTGCACAAATTGAGATTCAGCCGTTTATTTCAAGTCTGAAATGGGTAAAGGAGGGTACAGTGGCTCATCTACGTACAGAAAAATTCTAACAAGAGCATTGTATTCCAAGCAAGACGACATATAGCAAGACATTTACACACACACACACACACACACACACACACACACACACACACACACACATAAATATATATATATATATATATATATATATATATATATATATTCATATATATGCATACATATATAGATATATATATATATATATATATATATATATATATATATATATATATATATATTCATATATATGCATACATATATAGATATATATATATATATATATATATATATATATATATATATATATATATATATGTATATTATTCTAAGAATCGTTAACCACTGTGATATTCTGGTCACCAAAAAACGACTTCCCATGGACGTTATGTAAACGGATTTAAACTCAATACGATGTCAAAGAACGACAGCACTCTACCTTTAAAACCGAAACTAACATGTAACTTCCGTGTAAATAAACTAGTTGATACCAGCCAGCATTTCCGTCAAAATCCTGACCATATATATATATATATATATATATATATATATATATATATATATATATATATATATATATATATATATATATACATAAAGATAAGATGTACAGTATATAGTACAAGTATACTATAAGAACAAGGGAGAGGATCAGTTTTACTTTGGTATAATTTCATACACATATTTATCAATAGAGAGAGCATATGTGCATTACTTAATATATTCCGAGTGTGATTCAATAGCAAAATATTTCAAACTTTGTTGTCCTTTTAACGGGAAGAATACACTGGTACATTAAGTGACATTCACTTGTTTCCTTATGTATATTTGTGATATAACTGAAATATTCAGGAAACAATTGTCGTAGGAAGAACGAAACTCAGTGATTCCAGTTTATATCATACAGAGTATTAATGTGAAACAGCAGTATTAGTATATTTGCAATAAACTATTTGCAGTTCTTTTATCAGCTGTTTTAATGAACCTCGCAGTAGATGGGATCTCCAGATTTGGAAATTTACTTAACATATGAATACCAAATAAAAGGAGAAATGAACAACAGGAAACAATAACTGTTAAAATAAAGATAACTAAAATGATCTGTTTTATGATTTAAACCTTAATATGTGGAAATATGCATATGAAAATGCTACAACTAGCTTTAATGTTCTAGCATAAGTGTAACTTAATTTACCTCTTCCCATCGCTTCTCTCTCCAGTACCTTATTCCTATTAATCTATTTGCTTTGGTTTAGATCACATTTCTTCACTGCTTATTCAAATGCACAAGATACAATTGTGGATATTTTTTGAAAGACAAATCACGAATAACTGAAAAAGAATTATCCACAGCGCTGTATAAAGAAACGTAAGTTGACTTATGAAAATTAGGCCCATTACATTAAAAATAATTTCGATATTTTTATATATACTGTCTTTTCAAGACTATATCAAGTAAAATTATCCATATATTTTCAGTATAGTGAATTTTCTTCCTCACTCTCATCGTAATTTTTTTTTATTGATCGACATCACCATAGCAGAAAACTGGCCAGGGAGATTTTATAAAGGCATAATGAGAGCAAAGCATTGTAACATTCTGATATTCATATAAATCTGTTATAACCAATCACTTCAATCAAATATCTCATATTATTGTAATCGGTTACGCTATGCAAATATCCTGTCTCAAACTGCATTAAGTAAAAACAAGAGGTAAAGAAACATCATGCACATAATTATAATTTGAAAACCTACTACATGCAAATCTTTGAACAACAGATTTGTGGGACGCGGTGCCACATCCAAGATGGGACAGCTTTTAATGAAGTTAAAAATCATATGACAGTATTTCAAGGGTCTTTCTTCCTCCCGGTGTTATAGAAGAATGGCATGGTCAAGCTTTACTAGTATTTCCCCTATTAAGAGAAACGTTGGCAATGATTACTTTGGAACTTAATGTCCTTGTAACAAGGATAATTTCAATTGTAAAAAAAAAAAAAAATTATTCAAAAAATAAATCATACACGGATTTCAATAATCAGCCATGACTGAGAAAGAGTATATGAAGAAAAGGACTTGAGATTTCAACCTTTCAAAAAATGTATAATCTTTTAATATATATATATATATATATATATATATATATATATATGTGTGTGTGTGTGTGTGTGTATATTATATATATATATATATATATATATATATATATATATATATATGACAGGTAAAGTAGTGGAATGGAAGGAGATATCATCTAGGTTAATGTGGGTAAGGGTTAGGTTGGGTAGGGAATGTTGGGCGTTTGTCAGTGCGTATGGGCCAGGTAGTGAGAAAAGTGAAGAAGAGCGGAATGAATTTTGGAATGAATTAACTAGGTGTGTAGAAGGACTGGGTAGAAGGAATTATGTAGTTGTTATGGGTGACTTAAATGCTAGAGTGGGTGCTGGAGAGGTAGAAGGTGTCATTGGAAAGTATGGCGTACCAGGTGAAAATGAGAGTGGTGAGAGACTGGTAGATATGTGTGTTGAACAAGAGATGGTAATAAGTGCTAGCTTTTTTAAGAAGAAAGATAAAAATAAGTATACATGGGTAAGAGTGGCAAATGGAAGAGTAGTAGAAAGGGCATTAATGGATTATGTGTTGATAACTAGAAGAATGTTTGGAAGATTGAAAGACGTGCACGTGATTAGGGGTATGGCTAACGGTATGTCTGATCATTTTTTGGTGGAAGGAAAATTGGTTGTAGCAAAAGAGTGGGGGAATAGAGTAGGTGGATGTAAAAGGGAGCTAGTGAGGGTTGAAGAGCTAATAAAACCTGGGGTAAAAAGTAAATATCAGGAAAGGTTGAAAATGGCATATGACGAGGTGAGAGTAAGAGAAACTGGTAATTTAGAGGAGGAGTGGAAGTTAGCAAAAGAAAATTTTGTTGGGATTGCAAGTGATGTATGTGGCAAGAAGGTTGTTGGAGGCAGCATGAGGAAGGGCAGTGAATGGTGGAATGAAGGAGTGAAGGTAAAAGTGGAAGAGAAAAAGAGGGCTTTTGAAGAATGGCTGCAGAGTAATAGTATAGAGAAGTATGAAAAATATAGAGAGAAAAAGGTGGAAGTAAAGCGCAAGGTACGTGAGGCAAAGAGGGCAGCTGATCTTAGGTGGGGTCAGGAAGTGGGTCAGTCATATGAAGAGAATAAGAAGAAGTTTTGGAAAGAAGTGAAGAGAGTAAGAAAGGCCGGCACAAGAATTGAAGAGACAGTGAAATATGGAAATGGAAGGTTGTTAAAAGGAGAGGAGGCAAGGAAAAGGTGGGCGGAATATTTTGAAAGTTTGCTGAATGTTGAGGAGGATAGGGAGGCAGAGATAATTGCTGTTCCAGGTGTTGAGGTGCCAGTGATGGGAGATGAGAATGAGAGAGAGATTACAATAGAGGAAGTGAGGAGAGCACTAGATGAAACGAGAGTAGGAAAAGCATCTGGTATGGATGGTGTAAAAGCTGAGATGTTGAAGGAAGGGGGTGTGACTGTAATTGAATGGTTGGTGAGATTGTTTAATGTGTGTTTTGTGTTGTCAATGGTACCAGTAGATTGGGTCTGTGCATGTATTGTACCACTATATAAGGGTAAGGGAGATGTGCATGAGTGTTGTAATTCAAGAGGTATTAGTTTGTTGAGTGTAGTTGGAAAAGTGTATGGTAGAGTACTGATTAATAGGATTAAGGATAAAACAGAGAATGCAATCTGGGAAGTACAGGGGGGTTTTAGAAGAGGTAGGGGTTGTATGAATCAGATTTTTACAGTTAGGCAGATATGCGAGAAATATTTAGCAAAAGGTAAGGAGGTGTATGTTGCGTTTATGGATCTGGAGAAAGCATATGATAGAGTTGATAGGGAAGCAATGTGGAATGTGATGAGGTTATATGGAGTTGGTGGAAGGTTGTTGCAAGCAGTGAAAAGTTTCTACAAAGGTAGTAAAGCATGTGTTAGAATAGGAAATGAAGTGAGCGATTGGTTTCCGGTGAGAGTGGGGCTGAGACAGGGATGTGTGATGTCGCCGTGGTTGTTTAACTTGTATGTTGATGGAGTGGTGAGAGAGGTGAATGCTCGAGTGCTTGGACGAGGATTAAAACTGGTAGACGAGAATGATCATGAATGGGAGGTAAATCAGTTGTTGTTTGCGGATGATACTGTACTGGTAGCAGACACAGAAGAGAAGCTTGACCGACTAGTGACAGAATTTGGAAGGGTGTGTGAGAGAAGGAAGTTGAGAGTTAATGTGGGTAAGAGTAAGGTTATGAGATGTACGAGAAGGGAAGGTGGTGCAAGGTTGAATGTCATGTTGAATGGAGCGTTACTTGAGGAGGTGGATCAGTTTAAGTACTTGGGGTCTGTTGTTGCAGCAAATGGTGGAGTGGAAGCAGATGTACGTCAGAGAGTGAATGAAGGTTGCAAAGTGTTGGGGGCAGTTAAGGGAGTAGTAAAAAATAGAGGGTTGGGCATGAATGTAAAGAGAGTTCTATATGAGAAAGTGATTGTACCAACTGTGATGTATGGATCGGAGTTGTGGGGAATGAAAGTGATGGAGAGACAGAAATTGAATGTGTTTGAGATGAAGTGTCTGAGGAGTATGACTGGTGTATCTCGAGTAGATAGGGTCAGGAACGAGGTGGTGAGGGTGAGAACGGGTGTGAGAAATGAGTTAGCGGCTAGAGTGGATATGAATGTGTTGAGGTGGTTTGGCCATGTTGAGAGAATGGAGAATGGCTGTCTGCTAAAGAAGGTGATGAATGCAAGAGTTGATGGGAGAAGTACAAGAGGAAGGCCAAGGTTTGGGTGGATGGATGGTGTGAAGAAAGCTCTGGGTGATAGGAGGATAGATGTAAGAGAGGCAAGAGAGCGTGCTAGAAATAGGAATGAATGGCGAGCGATTGTGACGCAGTTCCGGTAGGCCCTGCTGCTTCCTCCGGTGCCTTAGATGACCGCGGAGGTAGCAGCAGTAGGGGACTCAGCAGTATGAAGCTTCATCTGTGGTGGAAATGTGGGAGGTTGGGCTGTGGCACCCTAGCAGTACCAGCTGAACTCGGCTGAGTCCCTGGTTAGGCTGGAGGAACATAGAGAGTAGAGGTCCCCTTTTTTGTTTTGTTCTTGTTGATGTCGGCTACCCCCCAAAATTGGGGGAAGTGCCTTTGGTATATGGATGGATATATATATATATATATATATATATATATATATATATATATATATATATATATGCTCTAGAGGATTGAAACTGGTAGACAAGAATGACCATGAATGGGAGGTAAATCAGTTGTTGTTTGCGGATGATACTGTACTGGTTGCAGACACGGAAGAAGCTTGGCCGATTAGTGACAGAATTTGGAAGGGTGTGTGAGAGAAAGAAGTTGAGAGTTAATGTGGGTAAGAATAAGGTTATGAAATGTACGAGAAGGGAAGGTGGTGCAAGGTTGAATGTCATGTTGAATGAAGAGTTACTTGAGGAGGTGGATCAGTTTAAGTACTTGGGGTCTGTTGTTGCAGCAAATGGAGGAGTGGAAGCAGATGTATGTCAGAGAGTGAATGAAGGATGCAAATTATTGTGGGCAGTTAAGGGAGTAGTAAAAAATAGAGGGTTGGGCATGAATGTAAAGAGAGTTCTATATGAGAAAGTGATTGTACCAACTGTGATGTATGGATCCGAGTTGTGGGGAATGAAATTGACGGAGAGACAGAAATTGAATGTGTTTGAGATGAAGTGTCTAAGGAGTATGGCTGGTGTATTTCGAGTAAATAGGATTAGGAACGAAGTGGTGAGGTTGAGAACGGTGTAAGAAATGAATTAGCAGCTAGAGTGGATATGAATGTGTTGAGGTGGTTTGGCCATGTTGAGAGAATGGAAAATGGCTGTCTGCTAAAGAAGGTGATGAATGCAAGAGTTGATGGGAGAAAGCTCTGGGTGATAGGAGGATAGATGTGAGAGAGGCAAGAGAGCGTGCTAGAAATAGGAATGAATGGCGAGCGATTGTGGCGCAGTTCCGGTAGGCCCTGCTGCTTCCTCCGGAGCCTTAGATGATCGCAGAAGTAGCAGCAGTAGGGGATTCAGCGTTATAAAGTTTCATCTGTGGTGGATAACGGGGAAGAGTGGGCTGTGGCACCCTAGCAGTACCAGCCAAACTCGGTTGAGTCCCTTGTCAGGCTGGGAGGAACGTAGAGAGGAGAGGTCCCCTTTTTTGTTTCATTTGTTTGATGTCGGCTACCCCCAAAATTGGGGGAAGTGCCTTGGTATATGTATGTATGTATGTATGTATGTATATATACATATATATATATATATATATATATATATATATATATATATATATATTATATATATATATATATGTGTGTGTGTGTGTGTGTGTGTATGGTCTTTATCACGCACCATCATTTTAGGATGTATTAAAGTGACTAAAAGAAAAATATTTACAATGGAATCTCAGGTCCGCCTCCTACTCATAGGAAAATGCGTTCAAGCCCAGACTTCGAGCAACACTGCAGATATACCAAACAAATATATCAACGGTACACTTTAAGACAATAGTGATACTGAAAATATCTTTCGTCTCCTGACTACAGAAACCATCTCAGAAGTGTAGAAGGAAATTATCTACACGTTGAGGAAAAAAAGAAGCCAGAGGAAAAGAGGAAGAGAAAGAAAGCATGTTCGTTTATACAACACTAAACTCGTATACAAACACATGCAACACTCGTAGCAACATTGTATTTTAGTGACAATATAAACCTATTTCTATTAAAGCTCTGGTGATAAAAAAGAAAGAGCTATCAGTAAATAGAATAAAAATATAAGAAAATTAGTATCTAATCGTTCAATTGCACTCATAAGACCAAATGTCAACCCCTCCTGATTTTGTGATCATATAAACACCTCAGAGGAGTATTGATGGCGGGTGGTGCAGTGCTGTCTGATAAGGAGGTCGCAGAGGCCCATCAGCTAAATGGGGAGGGGGAAGTAATCAAGTCACCCATTAATATTGATGAAAAGAGCATATACTTGCCCATTTCATTAGACGGAAGAACAGTAGATTAAGGTACTCGTGTAATTTGCATATCGCTCTAGAATATTAAAGATAGAGACCTCATTATCGAGAAAGGGAGGCATCAAGATTTTTTAGAAGGGTTTTTAATTTGTGTCACAATAGATGGATGATATAGCTATAAATTTGTTTTTACCAAGGCAATATGTTTTCTTCATATAACTTGGTTACATCGATAAACGATAAAAAAGGGGTGGTGATATTAAATAAACGCAATAGAAAACAAATCCCATTTCTAATATCATCTATCATATCACCAGAGTCTACTTTTAAAGGAATACTGTATCGATACATCAAGATGTACAGCCAAATGTTAAAAGCTCTCCAACACTCACGGGCCATCGCTGTAACACCGTAGAGAAGGTTCTGGTTTCACCTTCATATAGGCCATAGGAGTTTCGAATTTGAAAGTATAACAGAAGTTTAGTCATTCGAGCTATCAATAAACACACCAACGTTTTTTACCCATTAATAAAGTTCAAATGCTTCAAAAGTTCTTTTCAGCATTTTCCTTTACAAATCTTTTAGAGCCAATTGGTAAAAAAATAAATACAGTCATGTCACAAATATACTAAAAATATATTGAGGATTGGATAACTTTTCATACGAAAACAAAACGCAGCCTTATCTACAATCTATAGTGAAGCATACAATGCACAATATAATCAACAAAAAGGTCACTAATTTCTCCCTTAATCACGAACTTCCAATAATACATATTCAATCCAACCACAAAAAAAAAAAAAAAAACAATGATTAGTCCATGTTATTATCTTGTAGAACATTAAGTCTTAAAAGCCAAACGAGAAATAAATAAAATCACCAAGAGAATGGATAGCCTCGGAAACTATCCCCAGGGTACGATTAGTTTCGCTTCCAGTCCAAATTTAGGGTATGTGGATGCCCAACCATAGTTAAATGCATAAATTAAGAGTAATTAATTTCCAGAAATGTACTTCTATGCTAATTTAGTGGCAAATGAAACCACACAGGGAGAAAATGTTATAAGATTGTAGAGGATCAACTTGTTAGTATTATCTTTTATAACATCTATTTTGGTTTGGTTTGCCAAATTCTTCGGATATGATGCAATAACGATCGCCCCACACGTAAATGGGACACGGGCTCTTGCTTGCAAGAAAGGGGGAGTTAACAGGCAAACGACGTAGTTTGTGCAATGGTCGTTTGTAAAGTGTAAGACTGTTAGAATAGCTCAAGGTTTGTTGCTTACATTCTATTGTCAGACCTGTTAGTACGGTAGCAAATGTCTTGAGCGATTGCTTTTCTTGATTCTAACAACAGCAGGTTGGGATACTTTGAATACTGGATTGATCTATCTTCTGACAGACTTGGAAGTGTTATTACTTATCAGTATATTATTCATCATTGTCTGGTGTGGCTTGTGAATGAGAGAATGTGTTTATTATTTATTTCCTTTATTATAGCATGATAGTTTACTTAGCAGGGAGTACTGTATTCGCAAGCCTTTCTTCTATTTATTTACATATCGTACTTTCTCCTTTTCTTTTGATCTTTTTGACTGATGTACAGTATATGGATTTGGCTGTTGACGACATTACACTGTATAAGGACTTATAGGAATAAGATTCGAACTTTATTGGTGTGTGTGATGACGACCTCTGCTAAATAAGGACACAGCGAGTTTGGACTGGTCTTTAACAGATGTTAATGACGATAACGATCACCTGGAACTGATACTAGTGACAGACTGGACTGGGGTTGCCGACGGCCCACTGCTAAAGAACTGTGGCCAAGAGCTTGCTTACTGTATAGACCAAAGACAGTAATGGTAGGAAAGGTCACAAGAACGTCCCTTGGGTTTTGTGCTCATTCGGCCGCTTTGGTAGGGCGCATACGCAACAGGTGGCGCTGCTCTTGTCGTCTGCTACTTGCTTACACAAGTCATTGTTACCAGATGAACAAATTTCACCAACGTTCTTTTCAACCTATGATGGGTGATTTTTTTTTTTATCAGGTATGATACAAATATATGCTACTCTATGAGTAAAACAAAAACAAGCACTGAAAAAACGTACTCATGGTTTTTTAATTTCATTCAGGCTCATGATTATGTGGTATTTCCATCCTTCTCAGCTGAATTTGGGATATAGCACTCTGGTAACGGTAACTCAATTCTTCCAAAAAATTGTAGCAGGCCGTCGCCATATGTAAAATAAGAAGCATATGTTGAATATATTGCCCTTCAAGCATAAACTATCATTTATTGGAGCATTTTCCTTGCATTTATCGATGCAAAGTTAAGGTAAGGTTGTATAATGAATGTATGTATGATTATAACTTGCAGAATGTGTACTATATAAAAGTCAGAGATTATTCACATAAACAGGGCCTATTAGATGCTAAGTCCACTTCAAGAGGTCCTTATTTTACTAATGTAAGTGCAAACTCGTATCTCTAGACACAAAAATCACATTAAATGCAAAAAAAAAAAGTATCTTTTCTGACCATATCTCTATATGGTATGAGAAAAATGGGACTTAATAAGCCTAAGATAATATTTGACCATCCACCACTAATTTTCTCCCCTCCTAGTTTAGTCTTAGGCATAGGTCCTATTTCGGATACGTGTCTTTCACATATTCTGTAAGTTATATTTGCAATATTATATATACATGGAATACACGGGCTAACCTTAACTTGCATTTTGTAAATGAACAGGAAACAAGCTATTTTAGTATGAAAAAGAATATAAGAAGTCTAATAATCAATATGATTTAATATAAATATATGGAAAATCAATAGATGAATAATAATAGACCAATTATTGGATAACTTTTTTAGGTATATATGAAAGCTAATTAGTAGGATGCGTCGGCAATAAAGGGCACTGCTAGGGCGCAAGGATTTTATATAGGTATGCTTTCCTGTCTTCCCTTTACTGTCTGGTATAGTCAACCACCTAGGGGCTAGACGCACCGTCAAAAAGCCCCTGTCCGGAGAGAAGCTCCGGGCAATCTAAAGAAGAAGTTTGGTATAGACGACGGTGTATAGACACACACACACACACACACACACACTTAATCTTTTTAGGTATTTGTATGATAAGGTATATGGCGTTGGCATTTGATGAGTTTTTAGTTTTAAGAATTATAATTTTGAGACTCATTCTAGATATCCTTCCTGTGCAAGAGTCCAGTTCATTCATATGTATATGGGTACCAACATCCACTGGGAAAAGGGGAAAGGGGACAGGGCTAATATCTTCATATATAATGGCTTCCTGAGAAACCAGAAGTCCGAATATAAGTCAATTCACAAAAAAACTACTAAAGTAGAAAGTTTAAAGGGGATGGTGTTAGCCTTGTGTTTTTGCATTCGGCAATAAAATGTCATTACCAATAGCCGGAATCTCATGTGCTTACACACAACTGGTAAAAATATCGCATGTTCCTATTTATAATAAACAAATATCATTAAACAAATCAGCCTGCTGTTGAGACGTTAACAGATTAACTTTCTTTGTAACTGAACTTAATAAATTCAGACGTAGACACAAATTACCGATATATAAATTGAACAACCAATCAATATAACATCAAAATACCATAAGATAATGACAACACACTGACATAGCTATTAGTTATCAAGGATCCTTTCGCCTCCATGTATCCATAATTCATTGAAAGCTAGCGATATCACCCATCAAGTATTAATAAAGGTCAGGAAGCGATCTTAAAATAAGTGATCTTTTCATTTCGCATACCAGAGATTTTGTCGGATGTAACGTGTGTGTGTGTATGTATGTATGCACACAGACACACACACATACATATATATATATATATATACACATGTATATATATGTATGTATGTATATATAGATAGATAGAGATAGATAGATAGATAGCCAGATCGATATGTATGTATATATATATATATATATATATATATATATATATATATATATATATATATATATATATATACATGAACATACTGTATAGAGTTGAATCGGTAGAACTTCAAAAGTTCAAACTTGCAGCAAATATTTTTATATTAAATAGGCTGACATAAGTGTCTTTTTATAATTTATATATGAAAGATCTGTTTTAATGTTGTTACTATTCTTAATATATTTTGTTTTTGTGTTGTCACTATTCTTAAAATATCTCATTTTAATATTCTATTACTTTTCATATGGTTTATTCGTTTCCTTATTCCCTTTCCTCACTGGGCTATTTTTCCTTGCTGGTGCCCTTTTGCTTATAGCATCCTGCTTTTCCAAATAGGGTTGTAGCTTAGCTCGTAATATATATATATATATATATATATATATATATATATATATATATATATACTAATTTACATACTTTACTCAAAATGTGGTTACGCTCCTTATGTTTATTCTCTTGAGGCAACCCCCAAGAGGAGAAACGGCCCATGACCGTAAACATTTGCTATATCACTGGGCGTTCGATCATCATAGCTGTGTATAGTTGTGACTGATTAGCAGGGTGCAAAACAGATAATTTATGGATATTTCCCCGCACACTGAAGATAATACGATTTAGAAGTCACCGAGCTTAATGAGAAAAATGTAACCAATTGCCACTTTTGAACAATTGGGGTCCCAGTTTTACCCATTTGAAAATTGAAGATAAGCAGTCCCTCCGCTAAATGGAACTGCTCTTCTTCAAAAGTTTGTCAACAAGAATGAATTATTTTGGTGAGGATTTTTACTTTCAGATTAGTAATTATAGCTACAGTACAAATGAACGGAGACGCTAATGTATATCATAAATTTCCGAAATAGGTGAAATTACAGCTGGTCGTGTTCTTCCCTGAAAAATTACGTCAATGAAAGTCAAATAACCAACATAAATAACGTTGCTAAATTTTTTAATTCAAATTATAACCTTTTGAAAAATATGTGTCAGTTTTGACCAATTGATGATTAACGGTCCCACCGCCTAGTGAAACCGCCCGAAATGTTATGCATCCACGAATTAAAATACCCAAAGTGATGAAAGCATGATTGTGACAAAGATACAGTCTCATCTTTCGGGAGCACACCTCTTATTGTGAAATAAAAACATAAATAAATGCACTAAAAGCACAGGCCCAGACACACACACACTTATATACATATATATGTATATATATATATATATATATATATATATATATATATATATATATATATACATAAATATACACACATATATACTCACAAACAAATCCACACTCATAGGCAGGAATAAGTATCTTATACTCATGCTGGATCGATTTTCCAGAAAATCTAACAATAAGACAGATCGTTATAAAAGCATATGACTTGCTACGTGCATATGCTATAACATACAGCTTTTCAGACAGTACGACTATCCTTAGGTCACGGTTCAGTAGTTAAAGTATAAGTGTATCAAGGAAATATACGCTGTATTTTCTATGGAAACACCCTCTGTTAAGTGAAACAGCTTTATGTAAAAAATAAAAAATAATATATATATATATATATATATATATATATATATATATATATATATGCATATATATATATATATATATATATATATATATATATATATATATATATATATATATATATAAACCCTTTGGAAAGTTGTGTCAGATGGGTAGACTTCTGGTTTCTTCGAAAATATCAGAGGGCGAGATTCCCAACAAATATAAATTCAATCATCCTCTGCATACGCTGTTGAATACATGCATTTCAATTAGCAAGGGGTAGTGAACATATCACGGGGATTGATCTACGGAGCTAGAAACTAAGATGGGTAAATGCAGCTACCAAAAGGTATCAGTAGAATAACCACATCCCGGTGTTCAGCAGTACAGAGCTTTTATCACATTGGTAGAAATTGGATTATTCGTGGCCTACCAGTTACCCCATATGCAAATGGGTACTCACACCTACAGCGAGCAAGGAAAATGTGTAGGGGGCTCGTATTCTCCTATCTAGTGACTTCCTGAGAGATCAAAAGTCTAAATATACTTCAATTCACAAAAAATATAAATCATACAAAAATCTAATAAATAGAAATATAAACGCAGAGCACAGCAGTTACCATTTATATAAAACCAATTATTTTAATTGAAGAAATTCTAAATTCTAAAGTTCAGTCACCCTTGAAATGATATCCATTTGCGAGGGCATTCGGGGCCATTCATGTGCAAAGAGTACAAACAATTGCCCTTTTTTGAGGGGATGTAAAATTGCTTTGCTAAAAACACCTGTAAACAATTTTAGGGCAAGGGAAAACTCCATCTAATTAAGAAGTTTTTTCTATCATGTTTGTTTTGAAAAATTGAAAGAAAATATTCACATAAGTAAATCAAATCATATCAAAGATATATATATATATATATATATATATATATATATATATATATATATATATATATATATATACCACTATTGTACACGACCTCAAAACGACAGCTGAATATACAGATAGATATGCACACACAGATTCAGCCCTTCTCATAAGGGTATGACTACTCCCTCTCCCCCTACCCCAGGGACTGAGAGAGACCAGGTAGTTATATGTCTGGTTATGCCAATGAGCATGATCGCATATATATATATATATATATATATATATATATATATATATGTATATATATATATATATACATATATATATATATATATATAAACTGTATACATATATATTATACATATGTGTGTATACTGTATACATACATATATATATATATATATATATATATATATATATGTATATATACACACATATATATATATATATATATATATATATGTATATATACATATATATATATATATATATATATATATATATATAAATATATATATATGTATCTATATATATATATATATATATATATATATATATATATATATATATATATATACATACACTCAGACACTATTATACTAAATAGGGGAGATATATTACTAATATCAGAGCAGAACAATAAAAGTCCCTTCTACAATCATCCTTTAACTGCTGAATCGTAATCGAACCTCCAACCAATAAAATCTTTCGCAAGAAATGCACCTAAACTTCTAAACAGAAACATGTCGAACCTACATACACATTGTGCAATTCATGTTTATCTTGCATGCACTTTTGCATGGTCCGTTTATGCCACATACAGTTATTCCCTCTACTTTTAAAGTTCTCACATAACTGTTACATAAAAATCCTAAATCCCTGCGCCATCTTTCATGTCTAAACCCACATTTTCCTTCCTTTATCAGTAATCTATCACTTCTCTTTCTCTCTCAATCAAAATGCTATGCTTATATAATCCTTTAAGTCATCTTTACCTCTATCAACAATGCCATTTTTTCTTTCATCAATTTCTTTGACACCTTTCCCCCAGCCAAACATACCTTATACAATATACTCCGGTCAGCTACTCAATTGCTCTTCTCTCTTTTCCTGTAAACATATATTTCATAATACACAGAAACCAATGGCATTAACAGAATTACCATAGAAATACGCACAAGTATTATCACACACAAACAAACAATCAAGAACATATGTGTGTGTACGCATGTATCAATCAATAGTATATGGGAATTAATTTTTGAATCGTGTCTCATGTAAAAAAAATCCTTTAATCAGATGCATACCACGCAGATCAATACAAAAAAAAGGCAAAGGGAAAATATCATGATAAACTATAGAAATGACCAGCGACTTGCGCCCCATTCTTTATTCATCTCCTACTATAGTTTCTAATTTATGTACCACATTTTCATATTTCCTGAGGTAGACTGAAGAGACCATTCTTAGTCTGTTAAAAGGCTACCTACCACCACAATCCCAGACCTTCTATCCTTTACATGTTCAGTCTAAGATCGACAGTTATTGTGTGTTGTCAGCTATTGTGAAGAGGAGGCGCGCTGTACCAAGACATTTATTTTTACTCATGAGAGCAACTTTAAAAATAGAAAAATAAAAAATCGTGGACAAGAGACCAACTTTCTCTTTGTGTGAAAGATATAAAAGAATACTGAAAAAGTTCAGAATACTTTAACAGCTGAGCTGGTGAAGCATTTATGTTTTAATACTGCTGTACCATAACAGGATTGCGAAGGAAGACAAACGATAAAACATTAAACCATTTCATTTCTTCATCACTAAAAGCAACAGAAAACTAGACTGTAATTTACATAAACATATTTTTCTTAGACCAAAAAATTAAATATCACGGATAGCAGCCCTGAGTATTAGGAATCCTTATGAATTACAATGAAATATCTTTCTCTAGGGTTGCTGTGGCCTGATCGGTAACGTCTCTGCCTGTTGTTTCCCAGACGGGGGTTCGAGTCCCGCTCAGACTCGTTAGTGCCATTAGTGTCTGCAACCTTACCATCCTTGTGAGCCAAGGTTGGGGGGTTTGGGGGAGCGTATAGGTCTATCTGCTGAGTCGTCACCAGCCACTGCCTGGCCCTCCCTGGTCCTAGCTTGGGTGGAGAGGAGGCATGGGTGCTGATCATATAATATATGGTCAGTCTCTAGGGCATTGTCCTGCTTGCTAGGGCAATGTCACTGTCCCTTGCCTCTGCCATTCATGAGCGACCTTTAACCCTTTAATAGATTTATTTTCATGGCATCATGTATTTTTGTCCCTTCAACGTTAAAGGTGCTAAAATTAACACTGATCAATAACTCCAAAAGACGTGGCTTCCTTCACTTGCAAAACAGACATTCACGTAATATGCGATATGTGATGTCGTAAACAACAATGAAAGTACTTTCGTACATGCAGAGAGAACAACTGTCATATATAATTTTCAATAAACTTCAGAGGCAGATTTTCATCATCTAACAAAATTCACCATTTAACATTATTACATCAAACACACACATATATGTATATATGTATATATATATATATATATATATATATATATATATATATATATATATATATATATACATTATATATAATATATACAAACTACATATACTGTATATACAATATGTATAGAGAAACTCAAAAAGGTACATGTCCACACTGCAACCGCATAAAATGTAGTTCGATAGACAATTTCAGTTTAGTTTTTCGTGCCAAATCAAGAAAAAATTTATATTTAGAAGAAAGTAATTATGAGTAAATTACATTAAATAAACCTTCACGAAGAACAAAATCAGAAATAAACCTTTTTTAAAACTTAAGTAACCTCAACTTCCCAAACTTGAAGAGGAACATAAAAAGCATAATATTCCTACATATCACAGAAACCGAATCGAATAGCAGAATATATCACAAATTAACCTTGAAGGGAATGGGAAATGATATTCGGTGGTATTATATAACATGAGCAAACATACATTAACTGTACATAGCAAGCTTATCCCATTTTTTTCTATGATTCCGATAAGAAGTCTTGATATAATCGTAGCTCCGCCATTAAATGGTAGGGAATCTTCATTTCAAAATTGTTCCACAGCTTCAGGCACTTTATGTATGAGTATGAAGATATATATATATATATATATATATATATATATATATATATATATATATATATATATATATATATATATATATATATTGTAAAACGATATAGATTAAATAGCCGCAATACAAACAATCTTATATTTGTTTCTAAAATGTTGGAATGTCAAAATCTGGTCCTTTTAGTAAGTATAGTAAGTAATTTCATAATATCATAATTTCTATACTGTCATAATTATTGTTATTATTATTACCATTATCATTGAGATACTACAGCTAGAGTTATTGTGTCCTTTGACTGTCCAGACAGTAAAGCATTGGATTCTTCTCTCTCGTTACGGCTCATTTTCCTTTTGCCTACATATACACCGAATAGTCTGGCCTATTCTTTACATATGCTCTTCTGTAATCATACACCTGACAGCAATGAGATTAAGAAACAATTCTTTCTCCCTCAACGGGTTAACTATTGCAATGTAATTGTTCAGTGGCTACTTTCCTCTTGGTAAGGGTAGAAGACTCTTTAACTATGGTAAGCAGCTCTTCTAGCAGAAGGGCACTCCAAAATCAAACCACTGTTCTCTAGTCTTGAATAGTGCCATAGTCTCTGTACCATGGTCTTTCATTGTCTTGGGGTAGAGTTTTCTTGTTAAAGGGTACACGCGGACACACTATTCTATCTTATTTCTCTTCCTATAGTTATTTTGAAGTGTTTATAATTCATAAATGAAAGATTTATTTTAATGTTGTTACTTTTCTTTAGCTATTTTATATTAATTTTTAATCACTCCTCTTGTAGTTCCGGTATTTCCTTTCCTATCTGGGCTATTTTCCCTGTTGGAGCCCTCGGGCTTATAGCATTCTGTTTTTCCAACTAGGGTTATAGCTTAGAAAGTAATAATAATAATAATAATAATAATTATTTAATAAAAAATAATAACTAAAAATATCACTATATTTATAATTATTACAACCTATATCACAGCCCTACTTGGAAAAGCGAATTGCACAAGTCATATCTCTCCTAAAGGGAAAACAGCACAATACCGGACGAATACTACGAAAAAATGGACTACGGTATATCATAAAAGAACATTGAACGAGACATACCTAACTGCTCACAAGAAAATCATTTGTGCCGAGTTTGAAATTCTCAATGTTAACCGTTATAACCAAATAATTTGGAAGGATATATCACAACTTCGTGATTCCATAAAAAAAAGAAACACTCTTGGATTACTGTGATATCAACCCTAACGTTATTGAATGTAAGAAAATTAAAATTACATATAAACCTAGTGCAACTCGAGAAAAAACCACCCGATGTTTCTTAAAATACAGTTTGCCGATAAGAATGCATTCTATAATTCTAAATCAGTTCCATGTACAAACTTGAAAATTTTTAAGGAAAAAATGGGGGTCCAATGAAATAGACCTATTTCTGAGTTAGTCTTTAACGTCACCGTCTTTTTTATACCATGCACTAATTTCACCTAAACTTCTGTCAAAAGATAAATCATCCACACGATTAATTCAAAAATAAGCAATAAACTTATTTTATGGCTATATGAAAAAAAACATTTCTTTCAGGTACACCAAATTACATTGCTGCAGTCACTATGGTACCCATCATCTACTACTTTTCGTATTATATTGTATTAGTTAAAAATCAATAGCAAAGATACAGAAAATTTATCTCCGCACTTACATCTATCGTAACAACAGCACTAAAATAAAGACTAACAATAAGCATTAATGACCGCAATCTAGGGATTTCTGCATCACAAGCAAAATGGATTACTTTCAGCATTTGAATTTTGAAGTTTTCCCAAAATACGTTCAAAAGCTTTAGATGACATAAGAGCAATAGAAATTGGGGGATAATCGGAGGAGCAGGGGCTACCATAATCTTATTAACCTCATCTTCCACGGCCATTGACGCAAAGGACCTCGGTTAGACTTCGACAGTCGTCTCTATCTTGAGTTGTTAAATCAATATACTCCATTCATAATCTCCTAGTTTAAGCTTCAAAGTCCTCAGCCATGTAGGCCTGGGCTTCCAACTCTTCTAGAGCCTTCTGGAGCCCAATAGAAAGTTTGGTGAACAAATCTCTATTAGGGATTGCGAAGAGCAAACACAAACCATCTCCATCTACCTCTCACCATGATTTCATCCACATACGGCACTCGAGTAATCTCGATTTTGGTTTAATTTCTGTCCTGCCATTTAATTCCCAATATTCTTCTGAGGGCTTTGTTCTCAAATCTACAAGATCTATTGGATATTGTTTCATTGTCATACCATGACTCGTGTCCATAGAGTAACACCGATCTCACAAAACATATATAGCCTGGTTTTTATGTAATTTCAAGCGATTTGATTTCCAAAATTTAAAAAACTTAGCCATTGTCTAATTGGCTTTAAAAGTAAAATCACAAATTCATCAGCAAATGGGGTAAAGAACCTGGTCTTGGATATTTACGTAAAATACGAGAAACGTTTGGAGGTAGGTTTTCAGTTGTTTTTGCAACAAAAATAAAGGAAAATTCGACTTAGATCCATATACATTAATGTCAAGAAAACTAAACTTGTCAGTGCAGAAGCACTAATGATTAAATTAAAAGTTTTGTGAAAACCATATGGTAAATAACACAAAGGTTTTTTTTTTTCATTAGTTACATAGGCCCAAAATAATCAATATAAAATTTTTTGTATAATAATGATAGATAGAAAGATTTCAAACAAATTTCTTGGAGCGTAGTTTTCAGCCGGCCTAATCAAGGGCTATAATCTCCGGTAAAGCAGACTTTAGTTTCCTATCCCTGTAATCAAAGACCTTTCCAAAATCAAGTTCGCTCATTAAACTTGAATAGGAAATTGCAAGAATAAATGAGCATTGAAAAAGGAGCCGAAAATCACTAGGCATATTCCCGAAGTTCCTTTCCTGTCAACTTTTACATCAAAAACTCTCCGCCAAGTTTCCTAAGCCAACTGTGAAATTTAATTGATCGCTTGGTTAACTTGATGAAAACGATTTCGCCGAAAGGAATTTCTCTCTCTCTCTCTCTCTCTCTCTCTCTCTCTCTCTCTCTCTCTCTCTCTCTCTCTCTCTCTCTCTCTCTCTACATACGGTGTATATATATATATATATATATATATATATATATATATATATATATATATATATATATATATATATATATATATATATATATATATATATAATCACACCCTCCCATATAAATTCAACTTTCTTCCAAGAAAAAATATCCCTCTTCTGGATCTCTCATTACTGTAACACTTTCTCTGAGGCATAAAAATTAATTTCCTCTAACCAAATCACCTCCCAAGCCCTCTCCCACTTACCAAAAATTATTTTCTTCTTACATTAAAATCTAACTCTTAAAGCTGTCAATGATCAATTATTTTTGTAATGAGTACAATTTTTTTTAGAAATTAACGTCTAAGGAACATCAACACACACACAACACACAGACACAGTCACCCACACACTCACTCATATATATATATATATATATATATATATATATATATATATATATATATATATATATATATATACACAATATATATATATATATAAATATATATATATACATATGAATATATATATATGTATATATACATATATATATATATGCATATATATACATACATATATATATATATATATATATATATATATATATATATATACACTTCGCTGTGACTGTAAATACAGGGATGTGTATATATGTGTATGTATATATATATATATATATATATATATATATGTATATATATATATATATATATATATATGTGTGTGTATATATATATATATATATATATATATATATATATATATATATATATATATATATCCGAGTGATTGCAATAATAATTACAGACGCATCACACTTACGTCAGTTCTCAAGTAAATATAGAGTATGATCGTTCTAAAGAGAATAGAAGGGAAGATTGATGAAAAGCTGAGAGATGAACAAGCAGAATTTATAAAGGGTGAAATTTGTACTTACCAAATTTTCATTTTAAGACATGTGGTACAACAATGTGTAGAATACAGAAATCCACTTGTGATGGAATTTAAGGACTATGAAAATCGTTTGATAGTATCAAGGCCAATATATAGAGGTCGGTCGGACAGAACTGTCATCTTCCCGCCACTGGCTGACTGTGACGTCACTCCGGCTCCAACTGGTGATTCTCTGTTAGCCCGTGGCTTTGTATATTAAGGCATTATTGTTATTTCCTTTGAATTATTCTTCCTCTTGACTACTTAATTTGATACTTCCGTTATCAGAAAATTCTGAGAATGCCTAAACAATTTTATTGATAAAATAATATTACTGTAGACAGTACAGCAGTGTGAATTCATCAGTGAGAATTGAAGGAAACTCGGTTGTAGTTGTAACTTTTATCAAGGAAAATATGTACACACTTGAATATAATCATAAATAAAAACTATTTACACATATCTAAATATTTAACTTTAAATATAAAAATTCATTGCTTGAACATCCTGAAATGTAAAAACTATTTAAACATATCTAAATATTTAACTTTAATTTTTTTCTGGCATCTCCCCGATCATTTTCAATTTTTGTCTTTCTTTTCTTAGTTTTGATAGCATTATTTAAGTACCTTAGTCTAAAATATATAGATATCTTTGCAAAAAAATCAATAATGTCGTCTGGAACCTTTACTCCTGTTCGTTGCAATTCAGCAACAAGAGATTTTTTGCACGATTTCCCTTCTAAAAGTGACGAACCGTGGATTGTGTTGAAAACTTCTCGTAGCACAATTAATTGAGAATAAAATTCATCTGATGGCATGTACAATTCACCTCTGTTTACTATCCCAATCCACGATTCATTTGAATTTTTACACTCTTTCATCTGTCTTCCTAATTGTGGATATTTTGTAGAAAACTTTCTTACAATATAACCACCTATATATTTAAGAGCTTCTTCTTCAATTACAGTGGCAGCCGTTTTTTCGTTTTCTTTATCTAGAATTTGATTGTTTATATCTTCTGAGGGGCATTCAAAATCTAAATCTTTAAACAATGAGCTGGTCAAGTACAGTTCTAATGCTAATTCTCTATCATCACTGTATTTGGAATTGCATGCAGATTCATTTATCAACATATCATAATTGTTGCCCTTTGCAATGATGTTCGTTTTTTCACTAATTATTTTTACATCTTTCCCCAGAATCAATGACCTCAGTCTAAACTTAAATTCAACAGCATTGGGGTGATCGTATGTGCCCTTCATTTGCCTTATGCAACCAAACAGATGTTCTATACAGTCTTGATTCAGCTTTTGAGTCATGATATAATCTACATTAAAAATATCTTTAACCATATTAGAAAGACCAATGACAGATTTACTTGAAAGAATTATGCCCTTCTGAAATTTGTATAGACACCTTATTTTTTGAGATTTTACTTTTAAAGAAGTCATTACCATTATAACCTTTTCCAAAGTATTTATTTGAAAATCTTTATTGATCCCAAAGCCA
Organism: Palaemon carinicauda; assembly: GCF_036898095.1. Taxonomy (NCBI): domain Eukaryota; kingdom Metazoa; phylum Arthropoda; class Malacostraca; order Decapoda; family Palaemonidae; genus Palaemon; species Palaemon carinicauda. The sequence goes on along the minus strand of NC_090726.1, from coordinate 142,199,260 downwards.
TTTCTCGCTGGTATATCGCCATACATGTTGCTTGAATTCATTATATCAAACCAGTCGTTGATCAGTGAGAGAAAATCAGAGGTAGCTTGCCAGTTATTGGAGTTCAACAGACCTCTACTTCCCAGATACCTTAAAGCACTAGCACAAGATGAGGATAATAACTGCACAGCATACTTGACACGCTGCCTGTGCTGTCCATTAATAGATAAATGAAGATCATTAATTTTATAAGCCAGTCCATATTCTGAATTAGATTTTGACAACATTTCACGGATACTTGTGTCATTAATTAAATCACTGCCTACATAAAAGCCTGAATCAATGAAGTTATTTCTGACTAATTTGATCAAGTGGGGAACATCGGCAAAAACATATATCTCCCTGTCAGCACATGGGTTCTTGAATGAAATCCTATTGACAAGAGGATCAATGCCAAATTCTTTCCACATGCGAAGATTGGCTGATCCCATGTCAGAAACAATGGCAACAATGGGATAACCAACAGCCTCAACATACATTATGATTTGTAATAGTAACGGCTTGAGATTTGTCTCATCAAAGTTAAAATAAATTGGTTGTTTCCACTTCCCTACAAGACCTTGTAGCATAAAAACCAAGACACTGTTGTGCGGCTTATACAATACATCCATACCCTTATCATAGCACCATTCATTACTAATACACATTTCATCCAAACTTAATACCGCTATTTTTTCATTTACTGTAAAAGTTTCAGCTTTAGCACATAATAATGTCAAAACACTTGTCAAAATCCCAGGCTCGCACAAGAATCTACTCGCTCTTTCTTTTAATGTAGTTTCACAAGGCAATGGAAACCCCTTCTTAAGTCTCAGATACTTGTAACATTTGGAACTTATGCTTCTTAGAGTTAAAGCAGATGCAATGTCTTCACTGCACCATTCGCTTACCCTTTTCTTTGTTATAATTGCTTTTATTTGAGTTTTACTAAATAAGGGCTCTAGAATATTTTCTGTTCTTTTAATCACTACGTTTCTAATAATTTGCATAACATTTTCATTTAAAACACTTATGTATTCCTTTAATCTTGCATTTTCTTCCTTAACCTGTTTCAACTGTTCCCTTAATTGTTGTACTTCATTTTTTTGCTCTTCCTTATTATCATTTTCTATCACACATGGTTCATCTAAGTTTCCATTTTCTCCTATAGTGATTTCAATGGCACCATCTTGCTCTGCATTACACATTTCCTCCTCTTTACTGAATACCTCTTGCAATGTTTGTCTCTGGATACGTTTTTTTGACCTCTCTTCTCTAGCTATTGATGATTCCATCTGTGTTCTCTCTGGAACAAAATCAAATAAAGAGAGGATAAGATTTACCTTTTGACGAAATATATAACAAGGCAGAACACACAAACCCACATGCATGTATGATGTAATTCGTTCTCAAATTTTCAATTATATCGCCAAGGTAATCCGGGAGAATAGGCTAATTTGTTTTGAAAAATAACTGAAATCTCGTATAGAATGAACTCTTTCAATAAGAGAAAATACCATAAATTTCGGAGGCAATGCAATTTTTTAGGTGGGATTTCTGTTACCTTCATTACATGAAATTAACTCACCTTTTGGTATATGTACAGATGGGACAGCATTTTTCTTCAATAACCTCATATTTTTAGGGCTCTCAATATTCAGCAACCTTGATTTCATATCATCAATGTAGTCTTCTGGTGTGAAATGAGCTGAACACACCACTGCATGTTTTGAATTGATTTCATCAGACCGGCAACACACGTTTATCCACTTATCACAGAAAATTTTGTCTCTAGGAAACGTAAAATACTTAATACCATTGCCTTTTGTTTTTCTCTTGGTATTCAGACATCCATAAACAGAACAGTTATTTGGCATTGTCGGTTAAGTGACTACTTCCGTTGTAAATAGAGACAATATAGCTTTGGTTGTAACAAGGTAACTGACCGCTATGAAAGGTTTTGTATGACTGGGCAGGGTCAATTGTGGCGAGCTTGACCAGTCCTGTAGGGTGAGTCATGGATAATCCCCTGTCCGACCGACCTCTATATATTGGCCTTGGATAGTATGCACTAGCCAATTTCAAAGGGAAATTAGCTAAATTAGAGTATGCTGATGACGCTGTCCTTCTTAGCAGAACACCACAGGAGTTGCAATGCTTGCTTACCAGAATGCATGAAATATCACAGGAGGTTAGGCTCAAGATAAATAGAAAAAAGACAAAGATGATGAGATTGGAAAGTGGAATGGGAGATGAAATATCATTGGAAGGAGAAAGGATTAATGAGGTAGAATAATGCAAGTATTTAGATACTATGATCTCTAATACAGGGTCTTTCGAATTGGAGTTTAATGAAAGATTGAAAAAAGCAAAGTACACAATGGTTAGGTTAAATAAAATTTGGAAAACAAATCGCCTGAAATTACACACAAAAATAGTGCCATATATCAGTTTAGTGAGATCAGTGTTATCGTATGGACAGGAGTCGTGGTATGACAATGTAACAATATCCAACAGATTTTGTGGATTTGAGAACAAAGCCCTCAGAAGAATATTGGAAATTGAATGGCAGGACAAGATTAGAAATGAAACTATAACAGAGATTACTCGAGTGCCATATGTGGATGAGATCATGATGACAGGTAGATGGAGATGGTTTGGGCATGCTCTTCACACTCCCCAAGAGAGATTAGTTCGCCAGACTTTCAACTGGGCTCCTCGAGGCACTAGAAGAGTTGGAAGACCCAGACCTACATGGCTGTGGACTATGAAACGTGGAGTAGGAAATGACGAATGGACGAATGGAGAATTATTGATTTAAAAGCTAAAGATAAGAGACGACTGGCAAAATCCAACTGAGGCACTTTGTGTCAACAGGCGTAGGGGGAGATAATGATGATGAAATAAAAAATATAGATTGAAGCATCTAAATCACCGAAGATTTAGGATGGATAGGATATGTAAAGGCCAGCGAAACATTATTTGGATTTACTGTCAAAATTTTCAAGACATTTTGTCTGATTAACAGGGCTATAAAAACATACATATAAATTTACAAATTAATAAAAGGACAAGGAATATTATTCTACGGTCTGAAGGAGGATAATTCAAGGAAAATATTAACGCTTCCATTGCAGGTCACACACGCTACTTTTAACAAAGATTTATAGGCCCAATTAGGCCAATGCTTTTGTGTTCCCCTTAGGGACAGATGCTGGATAAGAGTCGTTGACATATCGTCCTCTCCTTTACAAACCTTATGTGGATGACATTACAGTCCTAATCAGGGTTGTGGTAGCCTATTGTAAATATACAGTAACTGTTTCGCAATCTACTGGAAGGGAGTTCGAGTAGGCCTCAAATTATAGGTTCTAGGTCTACCACGTGAGTCATTAGCAGCCACTGCATGGCCCTTCGTGGTCAAGGTTGATGAAGAGGGGGCTAAGGTGCTGACCATAGGTAGAAGGTTGGCCAGGGCACCAGCCAACCGTTAAATACTACTACTAGAGAGTTATTGGGTCCTTTGACTGACCAGATAGTACTATATTGGCTCCCTCTGTAGTTACGGCTTATTTTGTCTTTGCCTACACATAGACCGAATAGTCTGGCCTATTTTTACCACATTCTCCTCTGTCCTCATACGCCTGATAACACTGAGATTACCAAGCTTTTCTTCTTCGTTCAAGGGGTTAACTACTAAAATGTAATTGTTCAGTGGCTACTTTCCTCTTGGTAAGGGTAAGGGTAGAAGAGACTCTTTAGCTATGGTAAGCAGCTCTTCTAGGAGAACGACACTCGAAAATCAGACCATTGATTTCTAGTCTTTGGTAGTACCATAGCCTCTGCACCATGGGCTTCAACTGTCTTGGATTAGAGTTCTCTTGCTTGAGGGTACCTCGGGTATGCAGTTCAATCTTATTTTTCTTCCTCGTTTTTTTATCTCATAATGTACATGTGAAGAATCTAATTTAATGTTGTTACTGCACTTTAAATATTGTATTCTGATTATTTATTCTCTCCTTGTAGTTTATTTGTTTCATTGTTTCCCTTCCTCATTTGGCTATCTTTCCCAGTTGGAGCCTTTGGCCTTATAACATCTAGTTTTCCAATTAGGGTTATAGCTTAGCTTGTAATAATAATAAGACTAATGAGGCTGCTTTTTTTTTTTAGAATACATATACCAGCCTCCACTCTAGCATTCGCTTTACAACTGAGAATGAACATGATAATCAACTTGCTCTTTTAGATATTTGAATGGTTTTAATGATAATTATTTACAGGTCAAGGCAAATAAATTCATAGCAGTTTTTTATCCAAATTCAAACTTGATAGCATATTCATACGATTGCACCGTGACTTTACCTTAACCTCCAACAGGCATAAATTTCATTCTTATATTTTAAATCTAATTATCATCCTTCTATCCATTTAAGTATATGTAAGGATCTTTTGAATAAAACAAGATTCATCCACGTCCGTCTAAAAACGAATGTTCCCAAATTAAAATTCTATGGTCCACTCATTTCGTTTGTTACCCAAAATTCATATTACAATTACAGAGGGTCATTCGGTCCACATTGCCCACTGACCTCTTTATTCGTCAACATCCTCCTCACGCAAGATAATACTACTCACTTTTTAGCTCATATATATACATTATATATATATATATATATATATATATATATATATATATATATATGTGTGTGTGTGTGTGTGTATATATATACATATATATATATATATATATATATATATATATATATATATATATATACATATATCTGCTCTTATGTATATTACATACACATACAAGGGAATTTTCACACATAACATAAATACGTACAACTATAATATAGATATACAGTAGATGTACGAGTATATATTATAAATCTCTCTCTCTCTCTCTCTCTCTCTCTCTCTCTCTCTCTCTCTCTCTCTCTCTCTCTCTCTCTCTCTCTCTCTCTCTCTCTATTCTGATTTTTAACGATTCTATAAAATAACGAGGTTACATTTTCCACAAAATTTAACCATTTTTTCCATAAAAAATGTTAATTAAGGTAAATACTTACACAGAAAAAATCTTTACCAGTAATTACCCTTTTGACCAGAATTATTAGCAAGCCATCGAGATGATTAAAAATGTTGGAAAAATGAAAAAGCCAAACTCATTGAAAATTCTGCCTTGAGTAATAATTTACATATCAAAAATTCTTTTATCTTGAAAATTTAACAATAAAAGGGCTATGGCATCTGAAAAAAAAAATCCATTTAATTGTATTTATATGTTTAATTTTGATGCATGTTCGATAATTTCTATTTGGAAAAAACATCTTTTTTATCAAAATAAACGCAGGCTAGCTATATGGACTAAAGTAATTAACCTGAATTCATTGTACTGGTATACTAATATATTTAAAGCATTGTAATTCAATTTCAATTAAGAAAAAACTTGATACTAATTGTATCTATCCATATAAACATTAAGCCATCCCAGCAAAAAATATATAGAGACAGACAGACACACAATACTATATATATACATACATACACACATGTATACATACATATGTATATATAATATCAATATACTGTTAGCTCAATTAGTGTACTGCAATGAAGCTTGTCAGATTTTTTATAAGCCATCTTATACGACATAATAAATCTTTAACAGTATGATAAATGAATTGTCTATAAATAATCAATTCAAATAGAGTGATGAACCTCTAAAATCAACTCTACCATTGTGTTCAAAGGTTAAAAGTGATCTACTCCAATTAAGCTTATCAGATCAAACTTTTAGGAAAGCTAATTAAATGCTCATCCCACCTTTACCTTGGCTACGCCGGCAAACCTGCCGGCTGGATTAATTTACATCGGGAAAAATAGCTAATAGACTATATGGAACTTCGTTAGAAAAAACTATCGCACGCTGTTGACTTACCTTTCATATCCATTCACAAGGATTAAAGAAGTTATTCTACCAAAAGATACAAGTACTTCTACAGAATATGATTATATA
>NC_090726.1:142183220-142188220 GCF_036898095.1 Palaemon carinicauda | reverse complement strand
TATATTTTATTACTTGCCACACTCTATTTACTTATTTGTTGCTTGATTTCCAGTTGTTACATTTAGCAGCTAATGACCTCTATAAATAGGTGGCGAGGACCAATCGTTACCAGGATTCACTATATTCTGCTTCATGGTTTTGCTTCTTCCAATATTCATTGATTTTTAAAATATCGTAAATAGCAACTGGTATTTTGATAAATAACATAATTGCATCTATTACCAAACAAAGCTTTTTTGAACGAGAAAAAACGGCTCTTATTGTTACAACTGTGACTAATCAAAAAGAAAATTATTATTCAGAACTGCTTAAAGACTTATATATCTGACGGGAGTGGGACACGCCACACAACGATTAGCCTCAAGTACTGCTTAAATTGGAAGACCAACCTTAAAAGATTCAGTAATCACTAGGTCAAGACAATTACTAAACAATATTGTGGGGTAAAGCATGATCATCTCGCAGCCCGATTCGGGTTTAAGGAGTTGCATGTTTTTCACCAATTTATCTTCATTGTAACCCGAGACATCTTTCAAGTTAGCAAAATTCAATGTCCGTAACATCTTGAGCAATCCATACTGCTGAAAACTCCCCCATCATTGCATTATACACGAAAGCAGATCCGAATCCAGAGTTCAATTCACTATATCAATTTATTTTGCATAATACCTCCCCTTAGGAGAAACAAAAAGAGGATGCCATGATTAGCGTAGGACAAGTGTGATTTTTAAGCCCATTTTGAGAAAATTTCAAAGGTAAACATCATCTTATTGGTAGAACGTAGTGAACTTTAGGCAAGTTCCATAACAATCCACATTTAAAACATTGAAATTTATAATAATTAGGAACCATTTAGGAAAAAAACTTATAAGTAAATATAAGAAAATTGTGGAGGGACTGGCATGACTCAACAGTCGAAAAAAAATGGCTTTCTAGCATTCATACTACAAATGCAAGACATAACCAATTAGAAAGATTTGCCTTCCTTGCAAGGAGGATTTGCTTATCTTGTTCGGTTTAAACGGAAAAATATCCTGAATTAAATTTTCTTTCTGTATATATATGCTGCAAAACATACCATTATGAATAATCAATAAATGGTTTTTACTTGATTGAATTGCATTTTCCCAATTTCCTAAAAGTAAATAAGAACTAAAAATATGTATAGCTTGTACCATAATAAAAAAAAACACATTTCAGTAAACTACATTTGTCTTTTCCCCATTTCCTAAAACTAAATGAGTATTAAAAATGTGTAGAGCTAGTAATATATATATATATATATATATATATATATATATATATATATATATATATATATATATATATATAAACATTCGAGAAAACTAAATTTTCTAACACGTAAACTACTATAGCCCAAATCGGAACGAATTGTTCTAAACAACAATAAAAATTGGCTTATATTTAGCTTGAACTAAACATCATTTATTGATAGAAAGTTTTCATTCACACAACTACCTTCCGTATTATTTAAAAACGCTAATGTAACAATATTTTACAATTACTTTGGAAAAATCATTAGTACTGTATCGAAATGGCGTTTCTCTCTCTCTCTCTCTCTCTCTCTCTCTCTCTCTCTCTCTCTCTCTCTCTCTCTCTCTCTCTCTCTCTCTCTCTTTCAGAAATTTAACCAAGTATTTCAATTCGCAAAATGTTCGGTCAGTCCCTTTTCATAAACTCCCCAAATCCTTAACTAAAAATACCATGTGTAAAGACGGGGCAAAAAACAGGAAAATTCTGTTTAAACACTCCTCCCATATTTGCAAACGATATGAAAATCCCTAGTCAATCAGAGTAGCAACTTCAAAGGGTTGTGAGAGGTTAGGGGACCATTCCACGAGTGCCCCCGTCCCCCGGCGGGTCATTTTTTTATTCACCCAACATAACATTCCACTTCCCCCTCGATTTACGCCATGGAAACTTTTTTTTTTTTCCCGGATAGGACAAACATTAGGACACTTGTATTCCAGTTCTTAAAAATGCTATGTATTCAGAAATTATGAAGCCATTCATTTTGGTGCGATACAAAGACGAGCTAAGATACATAATGAACAATCTTAGTTGGATTTAGTAACTTATTTTACTTAGATGTTAATTGCAACTTGCGTACAAGATATCGTAAATATTCTTGCCAGCTAATATCATAACCACGACTCGAGTATTAATATTCTAAACAGAACATAATATCTGACTTTCTAAGCTACATCTCACATTCTAAAGGTGACTGATATATTGCTTCAATTTCTGACGATATGTACGTTTGGAAATGACCAAGGAAGCACAATGCAATCACTGTTGATTTCTTGAAAACTTCTGCAGAAAATCTAAATTTCAAAAATACACACATTCATGAGTATAAATACACATATATGTACGCACACACATGCACGCACGCAAGCACGCACGCACACACACACACACACACACACACACACACATATATATATATATATATATATATATATATATATATATATATATATATATATACACACACACATACATACAATTATACACACAATTAAATGAATGGACCGTTGAAAAACCGACTAAATTTGCACTGAAAGATATCAACATAACTGGTGAACATTCGACTACACGTAAATAATGATAATTGTTAAAACCAAGGAAGTTGGAAATGTATGCACGTAATCACATTAAAAGAACACTCAGGGTATAAAAATGACTTGCAGACCCTCGAATTACTTCAAAAAATAAATATAAAGAAATTTAGAAAAAAGTCACAAGTGAGGTTTTACTGAATATATGCATACACATCCAAACATCAGGTACCACATCTATTAAGTGTTTAGCCTCACTGATGAAAGGTTCAAGGTCCATATTCCTTGCAAGGACGATGCGACATGAGAACAGCGTTAGAATGCTGACATTAAATATATATATATATATATATATATATATATATATATATATATATATATATATATATATATATATATATATATAATGTTCCTCACCATAATCTGTTCTCAACTTAAGAGGGGGTAGACCCCATAAATACAATACAATTTCGGGTTTTCAGCAAGTATTTATAGAGGCTGGTAGCCCATAACCCGGCCTAATGGAGGTTGAGTATCTGTTCTGGGTGGTAACCCATAAAAAATGACATTACTTACGATTGTTTGACTTTGCTACTGGTGGGAAAATTATCTCTATACAGAGCTTAGAAAAAGAACAAGAATGATTTTAATAGTTTTAGAGATAAGACTGTAGAAAAAAAATATATTTAGTTACTACCTGACAGGCCTGTAATTAGTCAGTTTGATATTACGAAGGGTAAAGATCAGCATTTATAAAAAAATACTAACATAAAACGCTGAACCCCACAAATTAAATCATACAGAAGCAGTTCGAAGTTTAAAACCCCTATAAGATAACAGTAGTTTAAGCTACAATCACAAAGATATAAAAAGAAAAAAAGAAAGATATTTTTTTGCCTAAATATATAAATATTGACATTTTATATTCCCCCCTCTCTTTCTTTTTCTGATTCGATGTCATTATAAAATGTGTAGCAAATGACTAATGACATATTTCCAGCATAAGAAAGGTTGAAACTCACTATCATACAAAATTTAGATCTATTCGCAATACAATCAGATATGTGTTCAAGCAAAATACATCGTCCGGGAGAAGTCGTCCACTACGTCGTCTGTAAACATCTTGTTCATCTTCAATATGAAAAAAATAAAACTAGAACAATCTCCCCCAACTCCATATCGTAGATAAACAACAAGTTTCAATAAGGTTGCCATTTCGCCTCCGCGTCTTTCCCGAAGGGAAAACGTTTGTAAATATGAAAGTCCAAATTAGCTTGTCCATCAAAAGCAATCAAATGTTGAATTTTATCGTCTGACAAAAGACTGGCAGTTTTTAATAACCTCAGTAGTGAGCGTAAAAATGTTGATGGTACCTTCGTGAAACTTTACGATCAAAAATGAAAAAACTGAGGAAACTTAAATTAGCTGTCATGTAATTACAAGAATTTTATTAGAATTTCATGAAGACTCTCTCTCTCTCTCTCTCTCTCTCTCTCTCTCTCTCTCTCTCTCTCTCTCTCAACTACTTTTTTATTAAGCTTGTATTTTTTCTAACCTGTCGAGATGCTGTTTCCTCGGCCATCTTGCAATTTCCCTCTTTGACGTTTGCAATCAAATACAGGAATAACGAAAAACTTTTGTTCTCTTCTATGTTAGAATGCGCAATAGTATAGAGTGATGAGAGAGAGAGAGAGAGAGAGAGAGAGAGAGAGAGAGAGAGAGAGAGAGAGAGTGATTATTAATAAGAAACAGTACAGCAAAATTATTTTACTTTCTAGTTTACAACTGAATATTAGCAAATTATGTAATGCAAGGAATATCAACGCATCGAGGAGACTGGTCCCGAAACCAAAAGAGAAAAAGCTCATAAGAGAAACAATTAAAAGTTTCATGAATAGTTAAAATCCCATTTGTACAGCAGCCATGCATTTCGTAAAAATTTTCCATCTCCTTTTCAGATGAGGAATTCGGCGAGCAGTCCGTTTCTGTGATGTTGGATGGCGAGGAATCCGAAATGCTCTTTCTGGACCATCCAGCTGACGAGATGACAGTGAGTTAGCTTTTTCCAAAAACAAACTATATTCCTTTCAGATCAAACATCATATCTGTTTCAGGAAGATAGGATTTTCATTTTAGCCCAATAGTCATTCTCTCTAAAAAACAAAATGATTTCCTTCTGGCAGGTCATCATTTCCTTTACCTTTCTTTCAGAAAATCCAAATTCCTGGCCTTTACCTAAATGTTTAAAGTTATATATATATGTTAATTCCTGTATACTTAAGGAACCAGTAATAATATTTCTAAACACCATAAACCTTTTCCTCTATAATTCTGACATAAATCGAGTATTCTTTAGCTATAAATTTCTTGCCTAGTTATCTAGAGGCCTTTTAATTAGTTGTTATATTTATCTCTAT
>NC_090726.1:142160720-142178220 GCF_036898095.1 Palaemon carinicauda | reverse complement strand
GGCAAGGGGGAAAAGAACTAATAATGCCCGTTATCTTATACATAGAACTGTGTACCTAAATGTAAGTCATAGAACTGTGTACCTAAATGTAAGTCGACTGTTGCTGGTCGAATTTAGGGTTGCGAGAAAAATGGAGAAGAAATACAAACGTGCGTGTCGATGTCTCTCTCAAATCAACATACAATAAAAACGGTAGGGCCTCGACGAAGTCACTATTATCCATCGGGGGGGGGGGGGGGGCATCCAAATGATATTCAAAAGATTCTCTCTCTCTCTCTCTCTCTCTCTCTCTCTCTCTCTCTCTCTCTCTCTCTCTCTCTCTCTCTCTCTCTCTCTCTCTAAACAGAGCATATAAGCTGAAAAGAAAGCACAGAAACTAATAGGCTTCATAAAGAGACAATCCAAATACAGAAACAAAGACACTGTACACATCACTAGTAAGACCCCATCTAGAATACGGAGTCCAATTCAGAGCTCTAAGTATTCAGAAGGATATAGATATACTGGAAGCAGTACAAGCTAGGGTCACCAAATTAGTCCCAACACGAAGGCAGTTTGGATATAGACGGGGGATGGAACGTTTGAACTTGTTTGATCTACAAACTCGGCGACTAAGGAGACAGTTAATAGAGGCATTCAAAATTTTTAGAGAATATCAAATGTAGATTATAACAATATATTCACGCTTAGCACAAATCAGTTCAGAGGTAAGGGATATAGACTGGAATTGAAAAGATACAACACCAGTGAACGTGGCAATTTCTTTACATGCAAAATGGCAAATACTTGGATTAGACTACTAGTGAATGTAGTAAACAGTAACACGGTAAATGAGTTCAGGAAAAAGTTAGACAAAATCATAACTCTCTAAATGCTTAAATCAAATTGCTCTACCAAAGAGCGAATGGAGTCTCCGTGGATGGACTAAAAAGTCTTTGAGACATTCAAAATCCTTGTAACTCTCTGCTCACTGACAAAAATTCCCGGATTCGATTCCAAAACGACCTGGAAAGCTTTGGGCACAGCCTGTCAAATCCTATTGTACCTATTTATCTTTTAAAGTTAACGTAAACTGTATTTAATAGACACTTGCGTTGCAATCGGGTAAAAAAGGAAACTTCGACCAAAAGGATTTCCCATACCCATCGCTAAAAGCAAAACAAACCCTCGAGATGAGGATTATGATGTATGTCTTAAGAGCTTAAAATAATTGCAGTGATATGAATAGTAATAGTAATATTTAAATTTATGATGATTATCATTATAAGTTATTATTATGTAATCGCTCAGGGTCTTATATACACATACTGAAAATCAAGTATGTAAATGAAGAGTAATTTCTAATCAATCTACTACGTTGCATGGAAATGTAATGCGGTGTATTTCTATTAGAGTGGGGAAAAAATCTAATGCGATGTAGGAAATCACCAAGAGTCCAGAAGGCGTAGAATCGAGCACTTATGCTACTATGTGGAGGTTACAACAGAAGTGACATTTTTAAAGAGGTGATTCATAAATCAAGTTATATCTTCATAAATATGGATTTCTTTATGAAATGTTTTTAATAAGTGAATATGAATCATTTTAGTAGCATCCCAGGAAAGTTTGTAAACAGTTCTTTTATTACATTTTGGGACAGAGATTTTGTGATGTACCATGTGACATTTAGCTGTAAGCGTACCCAGGTTGGGTATATAAGAGTGGGTTTGGGATAGAAGCGGACACATCTCCCTGAAAGTTCAACTACGACTGTCCTTCGGAAGGCAGATAAAAGTTAAGTTTCCCTTGGGCTTTGATATCTCTGATCTTCAAAGTGACATATCTTTGATTTGTGCTGAACTGTTCTTAGGAACTGAAGTGATAATATAACTGTCTATACCTAACGCAAATCTGTGTTTGAATTGCTTTAACAAAATAAAGTTAAGAACTGTATAATCGCTGTATATATATATATATATATATATATATATATATATATATATATATATATATATATATATATATATATACATATATATATATATATATATATATAAATATATACACATATATACTAGAAGGGGTACCCGGCATTGCTCGGGTATATCTGCCCTTGCATTTTGAATGTGGGCATAAATCCCCCCTCAATCACAAATTTTGCTCTAAATGAAGTCATCTGGAAAGAATTATTGTATAGGTGTATATTTTTTTCAGATATTCACGAGGTTCAACTAATAATGGTAGTCTAATTTTCCCACCACTCCAACATAATCCAGGAGGTTCATTCTTCCTTTTCTGAGCATTACAGTGATTACATTGTTGTGACACTAAGCCAATTTGTACTATGTCTTCTGTTTCATAGGGCTATCTTGGATTATAAATGAAGAATCCAAGACGCCACTGGAGAGCATTAAAAGGACGTGCTCTTGCTTCTGCATGCCTGATTCTATAACATGGCAACTATTCTCAGCTCCTTCAGATGTTTCTTGGTTTCGATGGACAATCATTCTTTGTTGGTTATCCCGAAATCGAGTCATTCTTTGATTTCTTGATTCCTGACTTCTTATAGAGGCTATTTGTTGATTATTTTCAAGGCGAGAATTTCTTTGGTCTTCATAATGTGCTTCACGTCTAGTTGCCATTCTGTTTGCATTATTGGGTTCGTTGACTGGCCAGACAGTACTACAATGGATCCTTCTCTGGTTACGGCTCATTTTCCCTTTGCTTACACATACACCGAATAGTCTGGCCTATTCTTTACATATTCTAGTCTGTCCTCATACACCTGACAACACTGAGATTACCAAAGAATTCTTCCTCGTTCAAGGGGTTAACTATTTCAAGTGGCTATTTTCCTCTTGGTAAGGTAGAAGAGACTCTTCAGCTATGGTAACCAGCTCTTCTATGAGGACACTCAACAAATAAACCATTATTCTATGGTCTTGGATAGCACCATAGCCATGGTCTTTCACTACCTTGGGGTAGAGTTTTCTTGCTTGGGGGTACACTTGTGCACACTAATCTACCTTATTTCTCTTCCTCTTGTTTTTAAAGTTTTATAGTTTATACATGAAATATTTATTTTACTGTTGTTACTGTTCTTGAAATATTTTAATTGTTAATTACTTTTCTTGTAGTTTCCATATTTCCTTTCCTCACTGGGCTATTTTCCCTGTTGGAGCCCTCGGGCTTATAGCAATCTGCTTTACCAATTATGGTTTTAGCTTAGCAATTAATAATAATAATAATAATAATAATAATAATAATTAGTGTTCCTTTTTAAATTCATTTGCTCTTCGTCTTATCATCACGTCTAGCTGCCATTATGCTTGCATTAGTGTGCCTTCTTAAATTCATCTGCTCTTCGTCTTCTGAATCACGTCTAGCTGCCATTCTGCTTGTATTAGTGTTCCTTCTTAAATCCATCTGCTCTTCATTTTCTGCTTTATGGCTAGCTACCATTCTAGCACGAGTTTTTCTTAGTTCTTCATCCTGTGTCTCACGTCTAGCTGCCATTCCTCATGCATTTTGTTTCCTGCTATCTTTTTCTTTTCACCGATTTTGTTTTATCAGATTTACCGAATGCAAACCTCTATATGGGTGGCTTCATTTTGTAGAAAACTCAAAAATATATAAAATTACATAAGACTCAATCGTTAAATATTCTGTAAATTTTTGTACATTTTATCACATGGAAAAGAAAATCAGTGTATGCTGTGTGCGTGTGCGGGGGTGGGGGTGGGGGGTGGGGGCTCCCAAGAACCCAATTTTTATGACGAATTTAATTTCCAAATTGATATAGCCCCAAATAATCTCCTAATTTCATACAATCTTTATGTCGAAATTCATTGCAATTAGTTCATTACTGCTGAATGCAGTTTTAGGGGGTTTGTTTTCACGATGCCATTCGACTCCCCAAGGTTCTTCTTGATCAAAATAAAAATAGCGACGTTAGATTTCTCATTTATTACTAATTATTTCTAAAAACGTTGAAGAAGTCTATGGCGCCAGCCGGCCAGATTTCATGGAATACCGTTTTAAAGGGTCTGTAATTATGGGGCCCGTAGACCACCAAGGTGGACCTTGATCAAAATGGAAATAGCGGTGTTAGCTTTCTCGATAAAAATTACATAAGGTTCGATCATTGAATATTCTGTATGTTCCTTGTACAATTTTTCTATAGTGAACACGCAAACATACACACATACACACAGAAAATCACCAGCTTTATTACTATACTGTAGATATATATCTTCATACTTGTATCATTTACTCAATGAAAAACATATCATATACCATCCCAGATATACTAAGGAATATCATGGACTCGTAACACTTATAATAGCCTCTTTCATGTTTCGCTCTACTTTATACACATACAAATGATCTCTCTTAATTTCTCCTTTCAAAACTTTTACATCTTCCTGCATTCATTTCACGCGCTTGTCAGCCAATAAGCTATACCATTACGACAGCACAATGCGACTGATTTCAAATTTACCACCATTAACTCTTCGTGCCTTTTAAAATTCAATTTTATAAATACTGTCTTCACTTATATATGGATAATATATGTACATATATACATTTATTTATATATACATATACATACATACATACATACATACATACATATATATATATATATATATATATATATATATATATATATATATATATATTTATATATATATATATATACATAAAATATATACAATATATACAGTATATACAGTATATATAGTTGCATATGAAAAAACGAGAAAAGCGGGTGATATTTCACATCACAATAATTGGAAATGGAAAGAAGCTGCTCCTAGCTGATACATATAATAGTGAGGTTTTAAAGCCAAGCAGAGGTTGGTTCGAGACAAAAGAGTGGCAAACATACAGTAGTATAGTTACATATAGTATGGGAAGTGCCAGTAAAACCAACGTAAAGGTTTCCAGACTAATAAATTGTAACGAAACAGGCCTCTTTCGGAAGAAAGTCATAGGGGACTCACATAAACAAGGTAGAAAAATTATTGCTTGGGCATGACCTTGTAAATGATAGGGTAACTCGGTTCCAAGTAGGGACTTTAAGCTTATATATCATTCAGAAAAAACTAGAGTTTAAACAAATGATATGAAGAACAAATAAAATTTTGTTTGGATGGTCGACAGTAAAAATTGGGAAACAAGGCAATTTTTCAATTTGTAGGTTCATGAGATGTTAAGGCCAATTGTGGGGAAAAAAAAACCACCAGGAAAAAAAAAAGCCACTTACGAACCTCATTCTTAGAGATAAATTCTCACTCTCTAAGCATGGAAGAGAGAGTTACTTGAAGAGTTTAGCTTCAGTGCCCAGTTCTTATTCACCCCCCCCCCCCCCCCAATACGACTCCTCTGATGCTGCTCATGAACCAGCAATTTATTTCTATTTCTAGCAAGCCCTACTCTAACACTTTTCCAGAGGTTCTTTGATGTCATCTCTGATACAGTTACCTCTAAGAGTTCTGGAATATCAATTAGAATATTATAAACTATAATTTTCATAAAGCTTAGGGCGCAATTTTTCCAGAACAATATACTCAGCATGGAGTAAGTTGCGGCCATTAAGTTTATGATGTTTTCGACCATGTGACTGTGGTCGAAAATATTGTCTCCTTATGAAGGCCATGAGTTTAAACATCAGTGATGATGTGGAATTAGTGGATCAGCACACCATTGAGCTCCTCACAGAGCAACTCCAGACCTTTAGAAGATAAGTAACAATCTGCTGCTGAAGAAATGTCTTTACACAAGGAAGATGGCAAGGAGGATGCTCAGAGTTCTATAATCATGGAAATATGAAAAATGAAGGAAGCACAGATTTTTGCAGAAAATTCCCCTCTGATAAAGCAGTAGAAAATAATGTAATAGACATCTTTAATGACAATACATCTAGTCTTCAACATATTCTCACAACTTAGGGAGAAACTTTTTAGTGAGAGTGCTTCAGCGGCTCTCAAGCAGCAAAGAGACAAACATTGAAAGAATTCTTTTAGAATACCTACCAGATGTTACTGTGAAAGGGAACTTCCCTTTTAAACAATAACATCTCTATTCTAGATAGTCACCCTCCTCTTAGGTCATCAACTCTCCATACTAGGGGTAACTGGAACCTAAATCCTCCCCTCATAGATACCTTTTATATGAAGAGCTATGAATAGACCCTTTATTTAAAAAAGTAGCACATACACATGCTAGCACCTAGAACCCCTCCTCTTGGAGAATGTTGCATATGAAAAGGAATGAATGGACTCCTTATTTCGACAAATAGTACGTGACAATGCTGAAGCCTTTCTCCTATATTGTATCTATTTATATTTTCTAATTTGTATATGATTATATACAAGTATCTACTTTAAACTTGAAGCGAAAATCTTTTATTTTAGGGGATTGTTTTAGTCTAGAATGGATTAATGCAATTTGTATTGATTTTTATGTTGAAAATTTATTTAGTATTCAAACAACCTTCTGTGGCAAATTAAGGTCGATCTTCGAGGTTCCACTGAGTATATATATATATATATATATATATATATATATATATATATATGTATATATATATATATGTATATATATATATATATATATATATATATATATATATATATATATATATATAATATATATATAATGTATATAAATACATATATATATAAACATACGTATATAAATATATATAAACATATATGTATATATATATATATGTTATATATATATATATATATATATATATATATATATATATATATATATATATATATGTTTATATATATATATGTATATATATATATACACGCATATATATACATATATATAATATATATACATATATATATACATATATATATATATATATATATATATATATATATATATACAAATACATACATACATATACATATACACACCTGCGTCATGAAAAATTACCACTGTACATTTTGTGTATGTATTTTAGGTTAGAGAGAATGCAACCACTCGTCAGGGTCAAACAGTTTCATTGAGCAAATTAATAAATCTAAAATCTCTTGAGCAATTCACTCAATAATTCTGCAAATGACAGCAATATTTCATCATGTTTTCCAATTCACAGGTGGAGAACTACCTGGCGACATATTCTCCGCACGCTTTCGTTCTTGTCTACAGCGTCATCGAGAGAAGTAGCTTCCTTCGGGCAGAAGAAATGCTTCAATATCTGTGGCGTCTCGATGTCATGACCAACAAAGCGGTCATCTTGGTGGCTAACAAGACGGACATCGTCAGGTCCAGATGTGTGACATCAAAAGGTAATGGTTAGAAAGGCTGCTCATGCATGTAACTATTTTCCGGTTATTCGTTTCCAAGGTAAGAAGCCGATTTGTAAGAGAGGCAGAAGTAACAAATAAACACCAGTGGTAAATAACAATAGTTTCACAGTAACAGCTATAATAACACCAAGAACACCACCATGAGCTGAAATAATACCAACTATGTTACCTTTCCAAAGGCAGATTGCCCTGTCGCCTTTAACATAGTGGAAATGGGGCTTACAAAGTCCCAGATGAGAGAGAGAGAGAGAGAGAGAGAGAGAGAGAGAGAGAGAGAGAGAGAGAGAGAGGGGGGGGGGGGTAGATTTTTTTTTATGTAAAGCCTACGCATTGTTCGTAGTGAAGCTTATGCAAGTACATGGATGAGCGCCTGGCTTCATCCTAGTACATCGAGTAGGAGCACAGCAACGACACCGGAAATCAATAGAAGACTACACGCGCTGCAACATATGACATTACATAAACAGGAAATGATGTATTTTGCATCAATCAGGGGAGGATGGTGACTAACAGCATGTGATTGTTTAGATGGCTCTCTCATCATGAATATTAGCCTTCATCGATTACTAATTCCATTTGCTTGATAATTATTTGAAACAACACAATCGTAGATTAGACAATTATATGTTTTATTTCAAGTAAATAAATATGAAAAGGAAAGTATAATAACCTGGTGACATTTCGCAAAACATCCAGAAATGGTCGTTCCACTTGACCTAATAAGGATAATTAATATAGGTATTTTTTTGTTCTTCGCCTACAGTGAATTTTCTGAACAGTTTTTATTCAGATGAGAAAAGCTTTTGAATCTTTTACCAAAGTTCACTGCACAAAGAAAAATGACCGGAGCATTATAGCTTCAATGGGTAAAACGTTAAAACAACATAGGGCTATCGTAAACATTATTTTTAGTACAACATAATAACTAGACATCAAGAGTAATGTCCATTATAAGGTCACATAGAGGATTACCTTAACAGAAAACAATCGCTGATTTAGTATAAGTGACCATAGTAACCAGACACAAGAAATGCTTTGTGCAAAGCGACTTCCAAATAAGACGACAAGGTACTCTTCCGAGAGAGAGAGAGAGATTCAAAATGTGGCTTTAACAAAGACCGCACCTCGCCAAGTTTAGAACTCAATGCCTAACCAGTTTCAAAACAAATTAGTGATCATTAACCTCTTGTTACGATCTCACTAGTTTCGGACACAACGCAACCTCGTTAACTTATGGACACTGTAATTTCAAACGATTTGCATGCAATGCAAGTTCATCACATATGCACTAAAGTTAAGGCGTTGTTATTCTCAGGAAACTGATTTAAGGTGAAGGTAATAGATTAGATACTTGTGAATTTATTTCTATATTCAATAAAGACTGATATAAACAAATTACAGTGATAAAGGAAAATAATCCAACATTTCCTAGATATTTTTATGGATCCTTTTACTTATCCTCAGTTTGGAATTATTTTGAGCATACAAAATAGCTACTGCGTTATACCCATCCAGAGAGAGAGAGAGAGAGAGAGAGAGAGAGAGAGAGAGAGAGAGAGAGAGAGAGAGAAGGGGGGGGGGAGCGTTAGGAAGTATTATTAAAAAAGTATTCTACTTTTTATCATTTTGAACTTTTTTTTCCAACTATGAGCAATACAGAAAAACCTTGAATATTACAAAATCAGAAAGTCAAGCAGAGCACGAAAAAATCCATGCATCAAAGAACGAAGGAGTGGAAAAATAAGAAAATACAAGAGCAACCTAGAAAACATACCTTTCAAACTGCCCACGTAATCAGCACGTGCATATTCTGAAGTCCAAAGAATTTTAGGTTACAACCATGAACTGAAGCGAACTCTAAAGTTAATTTCAGAGGGGAAGACAATTCTGTTTTTGGTCTTAAATTCACTATGTCAATCACCAAAATCACTTTAATTATCCAGGCCTGGTTGAAAAGGGTTCAAGTTGAGTAAGAGACACATAATAATAATAATAATAATAATAATAATAATAATAATAATAATAATAAATTATTCAATCGCCTCTAAAATGAGGGAACGTACGGAAGACTTCAAAGACTCTTCAATATATATATATATATATATATATATATATATATATATATATATATATATATATATATATATATATATATATATATATATATATATATATATATATAAATCTGCTGAAATAGTGATTCTATAAGACACCAGCAATGAAGACATATGAACTGCATTGACAATACCTTCGCTGTTTCACTGAGCTTGCCAATAACATTCGTTTTCCTCTTCTTTCTCAAGTCATAAACCTCAAAGTCCTATCTGCAAACATTAGCAAGAAACGCTGAGCATTTCGGAAAGTGGTGAACAATAACTACATATGCTGGAGTCATCACTGGATGACATGACACCGGCAAAATTTACTGGACACTGTAACAATTTTATCTTATTTTTTTACTACTGCATCCAACCTAGATAATTCAGTCGAATCCTTCTTGAAATAGTATATACATGCCCTGTCATCCATGTAATGGATGTAATATTCTTTTATTATGGGAAAAATTGGCAATTCTTTGTTTAAACGCTCTCTACAGCTCCTCTTACAATTTAATAAATAGTTTATAACTAAAATCATTACTTAATTGTCCCGAGCTCATGTACATTCACAATCAAGGAAGAGAGACGATAACGTAAAAACCATGTATTCTATTAAAAAATTAACTTGCCTACTGTACCAACCGTGTGTCACACGATCGTACATAGTAACGACATTTCATTTTGTGAATATATTATGCTTGTATCTTCGCTCTCCCCTCGCACTAAAAAGAACCTGAATAAACATGTATCTTTTTCTCACCGTTAACTGTTACCCGGTACAGTATCAGTTGAACAAGAAATTTCCTGTTGCATTGAGTTTTTGTATATAAAGGCGAGTGTCTGTAATACAGTTACTGAGTTGCTTTCATCCTGCCTTTGAGTCACAACCTTCTTTCGGCTTGCCACATTGGTGACTCTGGAAGTCGACTCGCTCCTCCCGCCTTCCAACTCCCCTCGCCCCTCCTTCGTTGGTACTATGGCGGACTGTACGGAAGTTGGCGCTGCGGCTCCCACATTGAAACTTTCGCCAGCGGAGAGGTGTTTGCTTGGTTTCAGCGTGCAGAAGTCCAGTTTTGCATCAAGGACGTGACTCGCTCAACCACCAAAGCAGATTATGTTCTCGCGGTGATACCCGAGGACACCTTCCCGGAAATATCCGACTGGCTTTTTGAATAAGGAGACACCCCAATAGCGTATGACGCCCTGAAAACATACCTTCTGCAGCAGTACTCGCCGTCGCCAGCTGTCCGTATAGCAAAACTTTTTCAGCTCTCTCAACAACCTTTGGGGGACCAAAGGGCTTCGCTCTCGCCCTCAGGGAAATGACCAGTATCACTCGCCTGCAACTTTCCGCAGACGGCTCTCCTTGTGAGGTGAACCTACTTCGTGCCCTTTGGATACGCCGTTTACCCGAACCTGTACGCGCTGCCATACCCGATGTCGATAGTTTACCCATAAAGGACTCGATGACCAAAGCCGACGCCTTATGGACAGCCACTTCATGACCTTCAAAACCTCCATCAAGCCTCCACTCCTGACGAAGAGGACACCTATTCAACTTCAATCAAAGCTGACATGAATGCCGTAGGACACACACGCCTATGAATGCCGTAGGACACACACGCCTATGAATGCCGTAGGCCTATGAATTCCATAGGACACACACGCCTATGAATGCTATAGGACACGCCTATGAATGCCTTAGGACACACACGCCTACCCCGTGACGAGCCGGAGCGGCAACAAAGCCACCCATCATCCACCACTCACGCTCGCCCCAACCAACGACTTCTACAGCCACTCACTGCTGCTAATCGGCCGTAGTTTTTGCTACTACCACTCCAGATTCCCTATTTAACATGTACAGTATGTCATTTTTAGGGGGGAGCCATGTACCAACCGTGTGTCACACGATCGTACATAGTAAAGACATTTCATTTTGTGTATATATTATGCTTGTATCTTCGCTCTCCCCTCGCACTAAAAAGAACCTCAATAAACATGTTTCTTTTTCTCCCCGTTACCTGTTAACTGGGTACGGTGTCCGTTGAACAAGAAATTTCCTGTTGCATTGACTTTTTGTATATAAAGGCGAGTGTCTGTAATAAAGTTACTCAGTTGCTTTCGTCCTGCCTTTGAGTCACAACCTTCTCTCGGCTCGCCACAATACTGTAAGTAAATTTCCTTTACGTAAGCAAATCATTATCTAAATCTGGCAATCATCCAATTTAAGGTTTTCCATTAATATTTTGCTGTCCTTATAAATCATGGATATAATATAATTACTTTAAATATGAAAAAAAAACCATTGAGTAGCATTATCTCAAAGGAGTGTGGCTACCTTAACACGGTAAAAGTTTATGTATCGCCATGAACAGCAGCGCTGTACTAGTCAGAGGCACCCATACTAGGATGGTTTGCTATGAGTGATCAGACAGGAGTCTCCCATCACCACCATTCTGCAGTTGGCCAGCGTGGTGATGAAAACTGGCCTAACCCCAGATATGAATTAGGACATGTCTGAGGCCTTTGTCCTGCAGCGGACTAGAGACGACGGCATTTGTGGTTGCTGTATATATATATATATATATATATATATATATATATGTGTGTGTATATATATATATATATATATATATATATATATATATATATATATATATATATATATTAATTATACAGTTTTAGCTCCTCCGGCCGTTGTTCTTATCATAACAGATTAAAGGTAAACTAGTACACCGTCAGAATTGTAGAGTCATCTATACAGACAGAAATTTGCTTTTAAAGTATAGCAATCATACCTGAATCATAATCCAAAGAAGCGTTAGACAAACAGTTTACCAAAACAGCCGAGATATTTGGTGACTGTAACACAAAGAAATGGCGACAATATTTCAATAAAAAAGTGTGTCCAAATCTTCAGAAACTAATTATGCTAATAGATCTATTTCTTGTCGATTTCATTTATCTTCAGTGATCACAACGCCCTTTCATCTCAATGCAGATCAGCGTAATTATATTCAGTTAGCTTTCTATTGAAATTTATGAAAAACCTTATTTCACACAGCAATTATGATTTGTATTAATGGCTACTTCCTAATGCAGTAAAAAACAATCAACTCCCTTCATGTATATTATCAGCATCAATTAACATAAAATTCATATAATACACAACTGCAAGCTCAACTATCAACCATCTTACTGTGATTTTCACAAGTTTATTTAAATTTTTTATCGTAACACAGAACCGAGTCTATAATTAAATTCAAAATAATCATTATGTAATTGGCATGAATGTTTCTCAGGACTCCTTTCTAAATGTACCACCAGAGGGGAAAAGACTCCTAATTTTTTCAATGAGCATGAAACTATCTGAAACCCTTTCCAAATACAAACGAACTGACAATAAAAGACAATGTTAACTTTTTCTTTGTCGCAGTTTACACGAAGAACATTGAAAGCCGTTATTTTCACAGATTTTTTCCGATCATCCGACATGTTCTCCTTTTTATGTTTTCCACCACACCGAACGATGGCACTTTTAAGACAGAACTGAGGCGCCGTATTTCCTGGATAAAATGATAAAAAAAAATAAAAAATAGCATTTTGATTAATATCTATAAAATGCCAAAGTTCAATACTTTCTAAAAACCCAGGTGACAAAGACACGAGATCAAAGGAAGTTGTGTAAATGAGCCAAGAGAGAGACAATGCATCGAATAATAATGTACGAGTTAAAAGTATACGGAAAAGAAGTGAAGAGGATTTTAATAATAGTATATGGAAAAAGGAGGAAAAGATCACGAGTTCTTGAATTGCACGTTTATGCCTTGGAGATTTTGGCAAAGATTGAACACCTAGTCCCACCAAGCAGATATATATATATATATATATATATATATATATATATATATATATATATATATATATATATATTATTTATTTTCAAATATAATCAGATAAAAAAAACCTAGCAAAGGTAAATAACTTGAATTTCACAGATTCTTACGTTCCCAATAAATATATGATTAAGGGTGAGAATATTACGTGACAAACAAGTGAACAATGCAAGAAAGCTCCAAGCAGGATTAATTAAAATAGCTCCTACAATAGTCTTTACTCCATAATAAAAGACACATATAATCCGCAATCCCGTTAAGTGCAACAGTAAAAGGAAGTGGACAAATTAGTCGGCGAGACGCCTAGGAAAAATGCTTCTGCTACAGTTGTCATACATACTTCTATGTAGTAGCAAAGTCTTCCCTTTTTTTTAAGGAAGAGGATATCTGATTCATGATGGCAAACAGAAAATGAAGAAAAATAGGTAATAACCCAAAGGGGAACGAAAAATGGAAGATCGTGGAAATTGGGAAAGTCGGGAGAGGGAAAGAAATGAAAAAAAGGAGTATATGGTGTATATGGTAAGAAAATGCCCCCAGACTATACAATTAGCATTGTTAAGTAACAATTCAGTATCAGTATTAGTCGATACTTTATAGTCCCCCAAAAAACTTTAATTTTCCAACATTTGATGACTACTTTTCTCTCAAATTAAAAAAAAAAAAAAAATTCAAGGTTTTTAAAGAAAAATATGAACATTTAACTTACAGTAATTTTCGTAACCTGTAAAGTTTTCTTAAAGAATTAACTAAACTTCTTGCAAACACACCTAAAATATCCTGCTGGCACCAAATGTCAGATCACAAAATTGTACAAATTAACTATTATAAAAGAGTAGATTTACTCCAACAAAAAGCATTTTGGTGAAATAATTAAAGGATTGCAAAAATTCGAAAGATATTTGGATTTTCAAGTCCCTTATTTTCGAAATGTTACCGCTTATCTTGTCTGAACTCCTTCCACTAAATAACCTTCCCATCATAAAAAGATTTAACCAAATCTAAGTAAAATTAGATTTATCACACTTAATTAGGCCTATGTCGGAGCACATTTTTGGTAACATGTCTCTTCAACTTTTTTTCTGTTTTGGAATGCAGCCAGCCCAGTTAGGCCTGACGACATTTTCAGGCGGAAAAGTTCGCATACAAACAATAAATAAAGACATTATTTTTGGAGCACAGCGGTTACTAATTCCCCATAATTTCCCATAAATTTGTCAGCAATGGCATATTATGCACCAAATTACTGGAAAGCGTCGATTTTCCATAAAAGATTTAAACACTTTTGACAGTTTGTTTAGTCTGAAAATTTCCAGTTTCACTAACTCAATTTCTTGTATAATTTTCTAAAACACAAACATTTGTTACAATACTCAGCCCATTTCTGTTCTAATGGCTATACGCTCAAAGAGGGAAAAGAAAGTAAAAGTTAATTCACCTGAAACCTTAGTGCTTGACACTGCAGGGTAACCACCTGAACTGTCAAGCTATTGTGTGTGTGTGTGTGTGTGTGTGTGTATAATATAATGAAAGGTGTGTGCACTTAAGACCCTCACCATCGGTTTTGTTTCCTTGTAACCTCTTTTCCTTCAATTAATAGATGTAATCAATGCCATGTTTTGCTCCTACAATATTGCTATCCTCTTAGATTAGTGTTATTGCATGTTTAGTAGTTAGCAAAGGATGCAAACTAATTACTAATATAATACTTATTGGGCTTTTCCTCATTCTTATACTAGATGCCTCAGATGAATAATAAATGGCTATCATAATCTCTTAAATACCATGCTACAGACTGACAGGGACTGAAAATATCCACCCGGAAAATAAACGTAAATTGACGGACACAGAAAGACCATAAACAGACGCGAGTGGAAGGATATGCCTGAGGCCTTTGTCCTGCGGTGAACTAAATACGGCTGATGATGATGATAACGAAACGCAAAAAAGTAATTCAGATTCATTGTGGATAAATACGGAAATAATAATAATAATAATAATAATAATAATAATAATAATAATAATAAAACGCAAACGCAATTGGAGATAGCTGATTTCTAAATGGATTAAATAGAAACTTCAGCTTAATGGGTTCAACAATAATTCAATAATGAATCGTAATACACAGATTAATACATACGCATAATATAACAAAAATTCTGAATATTCTACAAAGAAGTACTAACACATTTTTCACAGAAAAAATGATAATTAAATAAAATGACAGTAAAAGGTAAACTAAATTCTAGCGTAATACTGAAGGCCAATTCCCTTTCAGAGATTCTGTAATTTAGATGGTGTTTCTCTCATATGCACAAGGACATTCTAATTCTACAGCTCAATACTCAACAAGTACATGTCAGAATAGTGACTCAAATAATTAAGTATCATAACGGTCATTAAACTGATATAAAAAAGAAAAACAATCACTAAAACGAGAGAGAGAGAGAGAGAGAGAGAGAGAGAGAGAGAGAGAGAGAGAGAGAGAGAGAGAGAGAGAGAGAGAGAGAGAGAGAGAGCAAGCAGTTGGCGTACATGATATATATATATATATATATATATATATATATATATATATATATATATATATATATATATATATATATATATATATATATATACAGACACAGATTAGCTTCAATTTGGCACTAGTATAATTTCGTGTCTTGTGGATGGCCATCCTCTGGCAATGTAATCCTAATTTCTAGTATTCTTCCAGAGGGTTCCAACCTGGCCGACTCTTACGACTGCAAATACATCGAGACGTCGAGTGGCATCAACCACCAGGTGGATGAGCTGTTGGTGGGAGTCCTGAAACAGATCCGCCTGAAGAACAAAAATCCTGATCACATTTTTAGGAAGAAAAGCAGCCGAAGGAAAAAGTACCGCGGTAAGCAGACCTCCGCCAGTCTCAAGGTGAAGAGCTTCCTGACCAAGGTCTGCGGTAAGGAACCCAAGAGCAAGTCTTGTGAAAACCTTCACGTTTTGTAAAAGGTTTGTTGGTCTATTTTCAAGGAGAAGGTTTTTATAATGTGGGGAAGATTTTTGAGGGCTTTTAAGAGATCTGGTGCAAGGAGGTCAAAAAGCTAGTCTTGTACAGCTTTGACGATTTTTAAGAGCCTTTACCGGGTGAAGGTTTGTTTTGGGGTTTCTAAAGCGATTTTTTGGGGAAACCTTGTGAGAACTTTAATGTTAATTTTCTAGGAGGTAGTGAAAGTTTTTCTCGGTGTTTTACGTGAAAACTTACCGTTTGGATACAGTGGATGGTCTTTCACAATGACCGGGACTTTAAGTGTGGTTGTCTGGGAAAAATAATTGCTACTACATTTTAGGAAAAGCCTAGGGCTGGTTGACGAGGGTCTGTATCTCTTCGTTGTGGGGATTCTGAGGCGAGCAAACCATCCAAACTTTTGCTCGGCCTTTGAGAGGAAAGAACGGTACAGGTGAATCAACAATGCTTATACTTGGGAAATTATAAAATGAAAATAATGAAACTTTTTTTTTATAACTCGAAAATTCTGGTGGTAGGTCACATTGGAAAGTAAAGTGTTGGAAATCAATGTGTAAAGTTTGTGTATCCTAAGAAAGACTTTCATGAGCAATTGATTGAAAAGGAAAATTTTGAGGAAGATTTTTTACCTACAGAAATCAGTGAAATTTCAACAAACTAACTCAGACAGATGTCAAGTTATTAAGTTCAAAATATTATAGTATAACATTAGCTAAAATGTTCAGCAAAACCTAGATAAATTCATGTTGAATATAATGGGGAATAAAACCCTTCCCTCCACATCTAAATAGACAATGGACGTTATTTTTTAAAACTGACTCTATGTTTAACAATTAAAGACTTTTCAAAACATTATTTCATATCTTATTCACCAAGTGCAGCGCTTTGAAGGTCACTGGAAAAGAAAAATCAGGAACGTTTCCTTGGTCTTATATCACTTAGAAATACCAATAGAGAACATTGCGAGTTCCTCAATGTTATAAAAAAAATACGAAATTAATCTACCATTACATACAATAGGTAACCTGAAGAGTGAAAAATTTTACACAGTAAATAATTTTTGAAAGACGTTTATGGATTTAACTATGAATTTTACTGTATGAAAACAAAAATATGGCAAGGCGATATATGATGGAGCAACATTTCAAGTCTAAAATAACAAAACGCCCATCATTA
>NC_090726.1:142098220-142155720 GCF_036898095.1 Palaemon carinicauda | reverse complement strand
GCACCACTTGTACCTGATACACCTGTGTCTACTTACTCGTAACAATCAGTGCTAAATATTGGAATCGTTAATTCCTGTGTGTTTCCTCCGGGAATCAACACTCGACTCGTAATGTGTTCCAGAGACGAAAGGTAAAAAGCTGGCGATACTCCATAATCGCCAAAACCCATGGCACTATTGGAGCTATCAGGCACAACCGTCACTCGCTGAAAGAATCCTTTGGTTGCATTTGGTGTTTTCAGCCACTATCGCTATTTGCGCTTAGTGCGTATCCCTGATGTAAAATTTCTCTGGTCTGCGAAAATAAAACTCGACATAATGATAGACAGTTATCATGCCCGTACTATTATATGGGGAAGAAACTTAGTCACTTGGGAGGAAAGAGGAGGGACTGTTGGAAAGAAAGGAAGTTAAGATGGCGAGATAGATTGCTGGAATATCAATACTGGAAAGGAGGGAGAGTCAAGATATAAGAAGAATGTGAGGAATGTGTGATGTAAAAGGTAAGACTAGGGAAGCTCGTCTGACATACAATGGCCATGGAATGAGAAGGGAGACGGTGGAACTAATCAAGAGAGCTAAGAACATGCCAGTGATGGGAGGAGTGTGGGGGCGTCAGAAGATCAGATGGATTTGGTGAGGAGGAATATTAGCGGGGTGGGATTGAGGGAAGTAGATACAAGGAATGGAAATAAATGGAGAAAGTTCACTAGAGCGACTGACCCTGCTATACAGTGGGACTCATATGGTGGAAAAACGAAGATATCAATAGATGTACTTCGTCCACATCTCACCTCGGGACTCGCAAACTGTACATTTAGTTTGTGCATCCTCTGTGAATCCTACATATCAAACACAAAGGAATGCATTAGTCTCGACTCTAGGCTAGTACCGTTTGCCTTGTATTCGCCTAGCAGAAGATCGAGTCCTGCCTAGGACCGTGAGCTAAAGCTGTTTACTGGAGAGGATACTGCAGCGTTTGGCCAGGCTGATGTTCCAATAATTTTTTTTCAGCTAAAATTAGAATTGAAACAAGATACCCTTAACCTTTAAATGAATATAATCCGATACAAAGATGGTAAATAAAATTTATTGAAGCTCATACTATTACGATTTATGGCTGGTTGGTTTAGATTACAGTTACAGAGTGCAAGACACGGGCTATTGCTGTATCAGCAGTCCAAATAGTCTAACCTCGACATGCAGACATGAAACCTAATAATGACTATCATTTTTGTTCGTTGAATCTTTAAATGTTTGAGCTTTAAGATCTACATTTATCATGGTATATCTGGAATTAGATTATGATGATGCTGGAATTTGAAACACGTGATCTTTAAATTCTTCGAACTTTATTTTTCCCGAATGCTTCCATTTGTAAGCTTTACCGTTCCCAACAACAGGATATCACAAACTTATAACATATCCACCGACGTTCCCTGAAATACAAAATTAAGTAATTTACAATTATTTTAATTCTTTAAGTTACCCACTTAATTATAAGGTTTTAAAACATAGCGTTATGCATTCGAAATTATAATTCTAAGAATCTTAACATATATCCAATGTATAAACTAATAGGCCGCTTTTGAATGTTGCAATCGGTAACGAATTACTTCAGCCATAACAGTTGAGGCGCAAGTCTCAGGTAGGTTTGGTACGGCCTTTTCTTCTTTCGTGTTATCAACTTTTTTTTTTTTTTGTATTAAAAATAATACTTTCAAACGATTCATTACTTCAATAAAGACAAAATTATCTACGGTAAAAAGCCTCTCATATTCTCATCTATATTGCCCGAAAGTTGAAAATTAGAGAAAAGTCAATTACACAAGACCACAAAAATTACACCAATCCATTAATAAAAGAAGTGAGAAAAAACAAATCAAGTCATTTAAAACATAACACGAAAAAAACCCTATGAAATAGGAGTTCAAGTTATATTGCTACACACACACACACACACACATATAATATAATATAATATATGTATATATATATATATATATATATATATATATATATATAAATATATATATATATATATATATATATATATATATATATATATATATATATATATATATTGAAAATTTTTCATATATCCATATAAGACATAAATGCCTCTCAAGATCGAATTCGCACTGCTTCGGGATCAGAGACCCAAAGGATAATTAACTTTATGATAATAGCTTCTGGTCTGCCAAGGATTCGAACTAAACTATCCACTTGACCTAAAACTGTCATATGAATTCTACAAAAGAAAATAAATAGATAAAAAAAAAACCTTGGCAAAAATTTGCACTTAGTTCTCTGTCAGTGAGGGAATAAGCACTGTTATGTTCTATTGTGATTATCATTTGCTAGGCTACAACCTTAGTTGGAACAGCAGAATGCTATAAGCCCGAGGGCTCCAACAGGGAAAAATAGCCCAGTGAAGAAAGGAAATAAGTAAATTATAATATGAGAAATTAACAATAAAAATAAAATATTACAAGAATAGTAACAACATTAGAATAAATCTTTCATATATAAACTTTAGAAATAAAAAATAAAAACAAGTTGAAGGGAGAAATAAGATGGATTAGTGTGCCCGAGTGTACCCTCAAGCAAGAGAACTTCATTGTGAATACCTGATTAAATTGGCTTAGGAAAGTAAGAGCATTGCGTAACGTCACGCCCTACGCAACGTGACGTTTTTCATAAATTAACATAATTTACTCCACCTGTATTCAGTGGGTTAAAAAATAACGAGATTTTCCTGGATGTGCTCCTTTTTGGGAAGTGAATTTTGTCTTCTAAAACAGATGCAACATGTTCATATTTCTATTTTCGTGTATTTCATTTTTTATTCACTGAAATTTTAGAGAGAAAACAGAGGGGGGGGGGGATTAATCTTTGAATTTTAGTTGAAAGGTTAAACAGCACACAAATTGTTGTTCCTTTCAGGCAGAGCGTGGAAATTTGGAAAAGCCAACTTGAGTAATTTTACTCATTGATTATAGAGAAATAATTAAAAAAAAAGAAAATATCAATCAAATTGAAAAAGCCTCGCCGCATAAGAGTAAAATAAGAAAAAGAAAGAAAAAAATCTCCGATAACGTAATGACATTTCCCAATTGAGTGGCTACAGAAAATAGTTTTCTTTGTTGCAAAAAAAATAAATAAATAAATAAATATATAAACAAATAAATTAATTAAAAAAACCTAGGGTAAAGGTAATCCATCTTTACCCATCGCTAAGTTTGAGTGAGCGAATGTGTAATAATACCGCAGGAAACGATTGTCATTGACGTTCACCCACCGTAGAGCCAATCATATCTAAAAGCTCAAAAGCCTAACCTACCAAATAGCAAGCAGCGTAATACCGTATTATAACAGCGAATATATGCATACACTTCTATGCATGAATGTCCATTTTGTAAGTTGTTGACATTACACACACAATCTATTTTACTGATTCAAGTTAAGATTCGCGTCGAGCACAGTAAATGTAGACGTAAATTTAATTTGATCTTAATATTAAGTGTTGGCCGACGAGTATGTATATGCCGTTCCCTTCGTTTTATTTAAGGTTATTTAATGTAACATATTTCTACGTAAAACAACGTAAATAAAATAAAAGTAGCTGATCCTATTGTTTTGTTATATTCATATCAATACATAACACATGCAAGTGTATACCAAAATAAGTATGCTTGAAAATGTACTTGAAGATCACATTGTTTTCACAGGTTCCAATTCTACAACAACAAAAAACTAACACATGCACTCCATTCACAACAAATTAACGGTAAAGTTAAAATAACTATTTGAACAGGTTATTAATTCAAAACGGTGAGAGACCAATTACACAAGTTGGATAAAAGCAAAACGCATGTTAAGGAATATAATCTGAATGATTAGATGTCCTGATTTATGACAAGTTTAGTCTACTTTATTGTAAAAGCATTATTTTGCCATTCATAAACTACAGAAAAATCAAATTCGAAAAATAAACTGTCGCTAGCGATAAGAATAAAGCCACCATCAACAGCAGCAATAATAATAATAATAATAATAATAATAATAATAATAATAATAATAATAATAATAATAATGTGCTACAAGATTCCACGATTTAAAAACACTAATCCGATTAAGACCCCAACAAATACCCAATGTGCCAGACAGGAATACAATGCACAATATTCCACACGTTTAAACTTGAATGGGAACATTAAATGATTTAAAGGAGTATGCAAACATGCATATTAAACACATATATATATATATATATATATATATATATATATATATATATATATATATATATATATATATATATATATATATATTGCGTGTGTGTGTATGAAGTACATTTATTATTCGAATGGTCAATTACAAATTTAATTTCACCAGAACTACCGTTTCCAGATTCCCAAAAAGGGCGCTACACAACACTGATGTCATAAAATTTTCTTAGCAGTTCATTAAGGACGAAAAAGAAATCGATGTAAAAATATGAATTTCATTCCGTGCAGAGGCCTAGCCATTACCTTCATAAAAGGCCACAACTCCTTTCGTTTAAGATCAAAGCAAGCGGGTCTAACACGCCGGCCTTCTGGTAGCGTCATTACTCCCAATAGAATTGAGAATACCGTTTCGTACTTCTTGTGGTGATGGGTTTTTCTCTTGGACTGTTTATTCATCAAGATTTTGTTGAAAACTGAAAATTTTCCTGATGCAGTATAACCGTTACGGAGACGCTGTATGTTTACATTTTCTCCCATCTTTTAAGCTGCATCATAAAATATTACTTTCAACATTATGACCTTAATTAACCTATTCATAAGCCTGTAATACATCACGCCCTATGAACGATCGCTTAATACATATTCTCAACAACATTCTGAAGGGAAACATTAATATCGTAAACACTAAAAAAACTGACGACAACACGCAGGGTAACTTTTAAAAGAACTCATTTCACGAAAAAGAAACTTTACAAAGCTTACAAATTTCAGAATTATGAACAACACGTTTGGAACAGTATTCAAAGGCACATTTAACCTTAAGCGATCAGTTATACTTTAAATATGATTGATGCACAAACATCGGTATGTAAATCGCAAGTAAATTCAAAGTTCTATTTTCCTTCCCTCTCACATTATCCTTGACTTATAATTAAAAATGTTACTAGCATAATACAATAAATTAATGCAAATAACATTCATAAATCTAAAATTTCTGGTTCACAATTATTTCAACGCTAACATCAGCTCGCTCTCTCTCTCTCTCTCTCTCTCTCTCTCTCTCTCTCTCTCTCTCTCTCTCTCTGTCTCTCTCTCTCTCTCTACCATCTTTCAACTCAAAATTTAGTGCTAACACCAGCTTTCGTTTTCTCCCTTCCACCTTTGGCTAACAGCTTTTTTTTTCTTTTCCATCTTTTGCTAACAGCTTTTTCTTTTTCTTTTCCATCATTTTCCAACAGCTTTTTTTTCTCCTTTTCACCTTTTGCTAACAGCTCTTCTTCTCTTTTCCATCTTTTGCTGAGAGCTTTTTTTCCTTTTTTTCCATCTTTTGCTAACAGCTTTTTTTCTTTTCCTTCTTTTGCTTAGTTTTTTTTTCTTCTTCCATCTTTTGCTAACAGCTTTTTTTTTCTCTTCCATTTTTTGCTAACAGCTTTTTTCTCTCTTCCATGTTAAGACAACCGCTTTTTTTCTTTCTTCCATCTTTTGCTAAGTTTTTTTTCTCTCTCTTCCATCTTAAATCAATAGCTTTTTTTTTCTCTCTTCCATCTTTTGCTAACAGCTTTTTTATCTTTCTTCCATATTTTGCTGACAGGCTTTTTCTCTCTTCCATCCCTGTACTCATATTAGATCAATGCTAACATCAGCTATCTCTATTACTCGCCCTTTTCTTCATACTTTTATTGGAAATTAGTTTAATGTTAACATCGACAATCTCTCTCTCCTCCTCGTGCTCAAGATTAATTTCATCATCATCATCTCTCTCTCTCTCTCTCTCTCTCTCTCTCTCTCTCTCTCTCTCTCTCTCTCTCTCTCTCTCTCTCTCTCTCTCTCTCATCCTTGTAAAATATTCTATCTGATGGAGAACTTCGTGGACGGATGGTTTTTATGAGACTTACCAGGATCTGATGTGGGAGTGTTTCATGTCTTGATTTTCCTTTTTACTGATTTATCGGATCATAACTCGTTACGGATTCGTCAATTATAACCAATGGAACAATCGCTGATTCTAAAACGCTAAGCGAATTACAACGTGGAGCAGAAATGTTGTTCTAAAATGCCAAATTATCTATAACATGGAGCAGAAAAGTTAATCGCAAAATATCTATCGAACGATAACACAGCAATTTCTGTCAATCGCAAACCTATTGAATGACAATGCTCAAATGACTCGTTGGTTGCAAATTACCTATCGAATGATGAAGTACGATTCGCTGGTTACAACGGCTGCTACCAATTTACAACATTTAATGATTCGTTGCATTGATTTTCCATATCCACCAAATAAAAATAGTCACCGGGTGAACACGCTCACGAATTGATGATTGCAAAATATCAACCAGAAAATATACCCCTTACCCGGATATTGGAAATAATATGAAAATACAATCATAGACGGACAGTTATACTAATTCAACCCAATGACACATAATGGTCAATCAACCGATAAAAAACAATACTGAATGATCGAAAAGACTTGAATAACCCCGTTATACCCAATGCCTACCAAATTCTAACATGGAAAAGGTGTTGTTCTTTGAAAAAAAAAAAAAAAAAAAAAAAAAAAAAAAAGAAACGGTAAAATTTATTTGGAATCATACCGAGCAGCCTTCGTTCACCGCTAAAGGTTAGCTAAGAACAAAATACCTTACGAATTATACAGTGTAAATAGTTGGTTGGTTTAAGATTACCTGGCATACAGGAAAGCTTCCGCGATTAGTTGGTTGGAAAACATTTCTCGATAAAGCCGGCAGCACTTTTGAGCGCACAAGACCTAACAAATAATAAGGGGTAATAATTTTCAAACAGGAAAAAAACCTATGAAATAATCACCAGTAAATAAATTCGAGAGCAAAATTTCTATCAAATAACAAAGCGTGAATAAACGATCCCCTGATAGCAATAACAGAGGGACAATAACACTCGCATAAAGGCAAACCATTTTTTAAGCGAAAAGCTCATCACAGATCCCGGAAATTCATCTCTCTCAACCATAACAGCTACTCTCTCTATATCTCTCTCCACACATAAAAAAGAAAGATAAAAGTCATGTCAAAATGCATATGCCGAGGCAAATTTCTCTCACACACATGAAATGGAAGAATTAAAAGCGGAAAGCAGTTTCCTAATATATACATCGACCCATTTTTTTCCTCTCAACTAAACTATAGCTTATTAGAAGCTGTTCCAATATGCATATGAACCCACGTCCCATTCACCCCCTATCTCTGTCTCTCGAGTGAAAAAAAAAAAAAAAACTGTTAAGAGTGATGGTCCAGTGGAGTCTATCGGACCATCTATTTAAAAGCGCCTCGGTAACATCAGCTGCACTACCTGCGCGCGAGAGAAACAACGCCGCGCAGGCGATTATAGAATCTTGTTAAAGAGAAGCTTGCGATATATGCTCCTTATAATTACGAATATATCATAAGCGTACGCGTTTGCCTTCACAAATACAACTACAGATATAAAATTCCAGGTGCATAGTGTATGTATATATACAGTGTATATGTGCATATATACACAATATAATATATGTGTGTATATATATATATATATATACATATATATACACATATATATATATATATATATATATATATATATATATATATATATATATATATATGTGTGTGTGTGTGTGTGTGTGTAAAGAGAGAGAGAATAGTAACATCAATAATGACATTGATGCAGTAATAACGATAACGCCGATAGAAAGACTTAAAAAAATGAAATACTAGACAAAATGAGTACTTAAACAAAACAACTAACAAAAACACCCTTCTAAACTAATGAAAACGAGAGGGACGCCATTGAAATAAATTTAATCATTTTAATGAACTGTATTTCGTTATTACTACTAACTAGATATACGCTTTCTAAATATTATCAGATATACGAAACAAATGATTATCAAGATACAGTATTACCCAATTATAATATTCATAGACGAAAGGTATAAATTCCTAATATAGAAATCAATAATTGCTTTTATCGCCGTTTTTACCGAGTATAAAAACCCCACGTTCATTAAAAATAGAGTACCTTGGATCCCAGATATCTCTGGCTCCTAAAAAGTATAATTGATTGATTGATTGATTTGAGGTTTTCTGGCATCCTGTCCTAAAAGTATAATGGGTATCGAACTCTACTATTGCATCATACAAAAGCTTTGCTAACATTCGCTCGAACAATCTGGCTTCATGGGAGCCTTAATAAAGCAAGGCTTATCATATTTCTGTTACGAGAATGTAACTAAACATGCTATACAAACAGTAATACCGACATTGATATCACCAAGAGCACATTTACGAAGCAAAAAGATGTAGAGTAACTAAAGACTAAAGAGAAGAAACAAACAATTCCCATCCCCCTTCATAAGTCCTCTTCACTTTGCAGATTCACCACTCAACATTCGACACAGTAAAAATTAAAAAGGAATATGAGAGTCGCAACTGGTCATTACTGGCGTAGGAAGGCCGGAACAAATCACTCAGTCATTAGAAATCCAATTTCCAACACAACAGACGTCCTTTAACCCGTCAGTCCTCCAAACTGACAGCTTCTACGAGCAATGAATGATCTGTCTCCCGCCCGCTGAAGGGACAGAATATCGAGGACCTTGATGCTGTGATGGACGGAATTCAAATTATATGAGTTTCCGCGAAAAATGAAAAATGCGTGGAGCCTGTTCTGACACACAAAATGAGAGAGAGAGAGAGAGAGAGAGAGAGAGAGAGAGAGAGAGAGAGAGAGAGAGAGAGAGTTCTTGGATAATAGATAGTATTTTAACACAGGACACTAAACTGAATAGCAGCATGAACGGTAAAACTTGAAATATTCCAGAAAAAAAGCAACATGTTCTCACTTTGTCTGATTTAAAAAATATTCGAGAATTAGATTACAGACCATAATGTTAGAAAATACAAACAGCAATACGTATGTATGAATTTATATATTGTGTTAGCGACGATAACCTAGCTGAAACTTAAAATAGGGAATATAGGAATTGCTCAGACGATAAAGTGTTCAAGAAACATAAAAGTGTTTCACAGCAACGCACTCACGACGGGAAAAAACAAGAAAATCACTCGCAAGACAATGAAGTGACCAGAGGGAAATGGCATTGAAACAAGAAAGTAACGTTCACGCGACTATGAAATCCGAAAATATGCAACTCCCCGAAATTGCCAGGAAACGTGGAAATGGCTTATTGAGACGACCACGAAAAATAAAAATTGGAATAGAGCCTCTTGTTCAAAAGATATTTTTTTATTATTTATCTCGCATTTACTTTCAAAGATTCTTGTGCAACTTCTTTTGATAGAAGCAAGAAAAACTCAGTTATTTGAATGTTTACTACAGTAATAATTAAACATTTTTTACACTATCATTTGCCGTACTGCTCATAAAGATCAAAAGTTTTAATAAAAATAAAAATAAATTATTGTTTTTCACACCATATATTTTGTGCATATGCACTTTCACCTTTCCCATTCCGGGAAACGAGTTCCACTCTACCTTCCTAAAAAGCATGATGAATCGCAAAATAGTTTTCCAGTCTTCTCCCTACAAATATACAGGAACAAGACCTTATTAAATTCGGTCATCAGCATCATGGTTCACCGCCATAAATTAGTTTTTTGCAATTCCAGGTAAATTTCTAACATCTAATATCGACATACTTTCTTTGCAAGGGACATTTTTGTATCGTAATAGAACGAGGCGCACGCCGGTTTAAAATATCACACCGCTCTTCGTTGCAGGCAGCAATGAAACCCGAGCAAACGCTTTGTCATATTGTAGATACTGTGATACAGAAGCGCGTAAGATATACAAAGTCTCAGACATTAGTATTTCAGAGAAGCGAAACGCCACAAAGGACGAAATGAGGACGGCAGAAGACAGGGCCTTTTGTTCGCATAAGGCAACTGCTTTAAAAAAAAAATAAAAAAGTTAAAAAAAAAAAACTTTCCCTCGCACTCTCCTAATTGGTGTACCTAAATTATTCCCTACAACCAATGTACATAATCACCACTAACTATAAGGATGGTTATATAATCACCTTTTTGTAAAGTTTAAAGGCAGCTTGGGATTTCTCCACTACCCCTTTCACAAGAGAAGGCTGCAACTGAATATATACATATCAATTCTATGTGTAAATAGCCATTTGAAATTTGAATAGGGTGATGAACTCGAGAATAAGTGTTAAGAAATATTAAGGAAAATATAAGCATGCATATTGTTACTTATGACAGCGTATTTTACTTCCTATCATACTACAGCTTACAACACATACGATCAATGGTATAACTTCGACCAATTTCCTGCTCCCATTTATTTATTTCTCACGTTAATAACAAGGAACAGATCTTCATATTACATTTGTATAAAGTAATACCGGATATTCAGGCATAATACAAAATACAGTACACTTAATTCACAATACACATATATAGACAGCTTTGATATCTCTTACTACAGATATGATATGCCGTTCTAAAACTACTATAAACCCGTCCTTTTCGAACATATTAGTCTTGCATCCTACAAAGTAATTTCAAATATTTATCTCAAAACTCCTAAATCATGATTTACTTTCAAAATGATATCCTCACTTACGATAATACCATCAACATTTTTTTAAGCAGCTATGCTCTCGTTTGCGATTGATCCTAGTCCGTTAACATTGTTACTTTATCAATACTTGCAGTACGCGCAAACGTTCTGTATCAATGATCACACTAACTGTCAACGTTCCTTATCAATGATCACAGCACGTCGACTACAGTGCAAATATACTGCAGTTTGTGTTTGACATGTTCCTTTGAATCCAACCGTGAATGATGATACCCATGGTTATCACAAGTTGAACACACGTTACAATACTATGCCACAAATTTTACACACGTGTAATTGTAAGACAAATCACATAACTTATAAATCAATCAATATGCTCATCATGAAACAAGAAGAGCTAGGGTTCAACTGCAACTTCGCCTCACATTAAACTTCTTTTTCTTGCGACCCCCCTCCAACCCAGACCCTCGGCCAAACCTGCATGATGGCAACTTCTTGGCATAGTACAATATTTTTACTATTCACGTTGCAAAGCTGATTATTCTAAATGTGAAATTTTTTTCCTTTATAACAACAATATGTTCAATAGGTTATTTTTTTTTTTTTGCGGCCTTTTAAGCATTATGTGCGATTTCTTTATGCGTGTAAATAAAAAAAATGATAATGATAATGAAAACTATGTAAAAAGAGAGGGTTATGCTATTTCTTGAAGGGAAAATATTCAGCATAACATGAAGACTACAGTAAACCTTTAAGTATCTAATAAAAATCCACGAATTGAGGATTCATGCAGCTTTTTCTCACCACATAATAACATTCGAACCTCTTTCCAATCCTTCTCTATTTGTCCTAGGACATGCCTTCCAACTGTATAATATTCAAATGAAAGACTTAAAAGTACCTTAAAAGTTTTCTCTCCAAAAATCTGTTCTAGCTATTTTACGAATCCCGTCAAAATCGAATGTCATAAAAATAATATTAAAGATTCAAGGGGCATAAACATACTCTCAGAAAACTCCCAAGAAGTTTATTCATAACATTTGGAGCTCCCCCCCCCCAAAAAAAAAAAAAGATATGAAAGAACAGTTAATATCTCCTAATGAGACTATGGACTTACGAAACTCTTCCAACATAATTCGAATATTAAAAGAAACTTCCCACTAAAGTTCGATGATCTTAAAGAAGTCCCTCCGAAATATCCCACGATCCTAACACACTCTTTATAAAATGTGAATGTACGAAGATGTCTCTGAAAACAAAAAACCTCTACAGATAAAAGAAGAGCTTTCTGTCTCCGAGATCGATAACCTTGATTCATTTCGAATTTCGGTTTTCATTACCCTGACATAAACATGCGTATTCCACCTCCTGATATTACTATAAATTCTCTAAAATCACTACAAAGTGCAATTGATAGCTTGTTTTATGTGTTCCTCGTAGAATTTAATGTTCGTGGATACGGAATGTCTCAAATCAACTCTAAAATGACATTAACTTTTCCCTGATTAGCCCGTGATGCACCAATGATTTCAAGTCCAAAATCAAGAGAGGATGCGAGACCAATTAGTTTTAAAACAGATCTTCAAGATTTTGGGCTTATGGTTCTGTACCTGTATAACCGTTTAATACATGAATACACTGCAACATATATTAACCGCGCGTGGTTATACAAGGTCGAGCAAAAATACAATATCCGAGGAGTTCAGGCACGTAAATGCTTGAAAGTGAAAGAGTTAAATTGAAAGTTGGACTTATTCAACAGAAGAGCTACTCGTCTCAAAAAGAAGCTCTCCCAAAAACAAATACTACTTTTGCTGATTGAATTATACTCAACAGCTTTATGAAATGGTTTTAACGAAGAATAAAGTAACTGGGACTCCAATAATTAAGCGATATAATTATAACCGATACCGATTAAAACCCCAACAATTTTCTTCTCATGATTACCACCCAATAACTTAGCAAATTTCCCCAATACTTCTAATTATACAAGACGTTCATTAAAATAATAAATGGAAGTAACTTAAGCCACATTGCCATTTGCGATAAACTAATAAGCCATCTTAAATGTTCATTACCAAGACCAGAAACTGCTTATACAAGACACTAGTCGGTATTGCATGTTTGTGTGATACAGAATAATAGCTGGTGTCACTTTGGACGCGGTCCCTAATAGTGGAGGAGCAAGCTCTTGTCAGCGTAGACGTGAGCAACATAAATTCATTGTCCAGGTAATTCCCAACCGCAACATTTCTCTTCAACGTCCAGGTGGATTCAACTGGATTATAATTCCATCAATATAAAAACCACACCGGTAGCTAAGCTTGCGCAGGGGACATTTATACATATACAGTACAGTACTTCCAGTCCTGTCAAGTTTGATACGTTCCTCGTTCCTTTTAAATACGCTCAAAATAAACTAACTTGCAACTGATGGTAGAAAAACATATTTTTCCATGGTTGATACGGTAATTATCAACATTTTGACTACGTATACAGCATGAATGTTTTTTAGAATACCTATTCAATTGAAATCCATATGAGGATGAATATCCTAAATGGTCGTTTTGTTGCTAGTAATTGAATCGTAGTTACAATTGAAATACAGAGCAAAAAAAAAAAAAAAAAAAGTTATAAAACATCCCTACACTAAAAATAAACTAATTTTTACATAAAGTTTTCTCTTATTTTTCCCCAAGTGAGATGACAACAAACGAATGTAGAAGACCCGTACCTCAAGTTACACAACGAAAATAGAGATAAAAAACACCTCCCAATCACAAGTTCCCATCCACTCCTACTTGCTACAACTCAAACACTCGATTCTCGAACTCTGTAGGAACTTACAAGTAGGCTTCAAATAGCAAAGGAAAAAGAAAAAACAACAAATAGAGTTTCATCGCGAGAGCAAGGATTTCCGTACACAAAATATCCAAACGGTGTTATATCGCAGTTAAAAAAGGGTGATAAAAGAATTACCGTTTCGAAATTAGAATGAAAAAAACAAGGCTTTGATGTTAAATATGCCGTAAGCAATAGACTATTGATTATATAACCAGAGGAAATGGTTCCAAAATGAATATCAGGCTCGCAGTACCGAGTGTTAATCGATCGCGAACCTTTACAAAAGCTAATGCCGTAAACTTTAATCATGAAGTCATGAAGAATCCTGTAGCCGCTGCCCTTCTAAACGTGATATAATACCGGCACTGGTTTCACACATATTCCAAAGAATTAAAAAACACAAACGTGCCATTTTCACATGATACGATGACTTTCATGAGTAATTGTGACAATTATTTGTTAAGTAATAATGAGATATAACATCTTGAGTATAATCATATTTTATATTTTCAAGCAAAAAAAAAAAAAATACACAATGATTACAAAATTACAATCAGTTAACATAAATACTTGAATCAGCATGTTTAATGTCATAATTGCATTAGAAAATAATATTGATACCTCCTTCAAGTAAGGACTTTATTTAACAAACCACAAACTTGAAAATTGCATGAGTTCTCAGATATTCTGTGAAAAGGTACAAGAAACGCAAATGTCAACTTCTTTCATGAAGAACAATTTTGGCGTTCAAATGCTCTATAAATGGTGATGGAGAAGATACTTTGGAAACCTGATATATGGCACCTTTTATGTGAGAGACAAAAATGAGATGTATCGTTAAAAAAAAATCATCAAATGCAACCATTCACAGTACATTATTTTTTAAGATTTATCTTTAATATATATATAAAAATTCAATATAATATAATAAGAAATACGTGTATTGCCTTCAAGTTTAGCATAACCCCTATAGAACAGTAGTATTCACTCAAATATTTTACGATTGAGTACACCTAATTGATCATAATATCCACCCATCAGTGACGTGCTGGAGAGACGTCAGCGCTTTGATTGGTGGAAAGTATGAACCGAGTAGAGATTTTAAAGTACAGTAGGTATGAATAAAATGAAATGATGCACAATTAGAAATAATGGAGAAAATCGTGTAAGGTCATATCATTATATTCAGGTACGATGTAGTATTCTTTGTACATTTTTCAGACATAATTGTACAGCTATTAATAAAATGTAAAATTTAATGGATTTTTATTAACCAGTTTTTCCGCTTTAATTTTAAGTAGTAAAACCTAGTAGTAGTCTAGACCTTTTCAATCAACATCTACTCCTGACTAGATGCTTCATGGTTGGAGTAGCGTATTGGAAACGTTCCTGCCCGGTAATGCGTTCGACGGGAGTTCGAGACCCACTTATACTCTCGATGGTTTTTCTTAAGATGTAAAACCTAACCAGCCTTGTGAGCTTGGGGTATTAGAAGGGGGAGGTTTAGGGGAGCTTATAGGTCATCAACAGCCATCGCCTGGTCCTCCTTGGTCCTGGCTGGATTGAATATAGACCTTGATCATATTATGGCCAGTCTTTAGGACAGTGTCCAGTCCCTATGTCATTCATCAGTGAACTTTAAACGTTACTTTCCTTTTACTTGCAAAATTGAAAAGAAATAAATTAAAGACCCTTTGGAAACATGAAATATTAAAATAAATTCCTCTGAAATAAGATAATTACAAACACATGCAAAAAATGCCATAAATAAATATTATGAATGTTTATGGTTATTGTATAAGTTCTGTATGGCCATACTATTTTTTTTAATGAGAATACCAGTAGTAAAAGAAATATGCTACATGCATTATAATACAATCATTGCCTTATAGGTTACAGGAACATAATGTACGAATATACGGCTATGCACACACACACACACACACACACACATATATATATATATATATATATATATATATATATATATATATATATATATATATATACAGTATATATATATACTTCAGACAGACAGTACGTGTTTACCAAAGATATGAGATCGAAATTAAATGAAGGTGAGCTTTTGGTAAACAAAATGAAATCATGAAAATTAAAATGCCACCTTCTCTAAACAGAAAAGTATTTAACCAGATGGTCTTACCAGTATTAACTTGTGCATCAGATAATTAGAGCCTTACTAAAACCTTAGAACATAAGCTAGTTATAACCCAAAGAGTAATGAAACAATAATAATGCGATTGCCATAAGACAGAAAAACAGCAATATGGATATGAGAACAAACTAAAGTAGAGGATACTCCAACAACAGTAAGAAAAAGAAATGGAAGTAGGGAGGGCATGTAATGAGAATGACATATAATAGATGGACACTAAAAATAACAATGGGTTCGAAGAGATTGCAAACTAAGCAAGGAAAGGAACAGAAGACGATGAATTCCAGGTATAGAATGACACAGAAAAACCATAAACAGACGGGAGTGGAAGACATGTCTGAGACCTTTATCCTGCAGTGGACTTCCAACGGCTGATGATGATGATG
Source organism: Palaemon carinicauda (assembly GCF_036898095.1). Classification (NCBI taxonomy): domain Eukaryota; kingdom Metazoa; phylum Arthropoda; class Malacostraca; order Decapoda; family Palaemonidae; genus Palaemon; species Palaemon carinicauda. The sequence goes on along the minus strand of NC_090726.1, from coordinate 142,139,506 downwards.
ATGACGCCTTTGCGTCAATAGGCGTAGGAGGAGATGATGACATATATATGTGCGTGTGTGATCATTTACTATACTTTTATATATATATATATATATATATATATATATATATATATATATATATATATATATATATATATATATATATATATCTCATTTACTATAACTTTTGGCAAATGATACCCTACACAATACGTACTTTTCTATTCAGAAATTAAATGTACACATATCAACGGGAGGTATAGAAATCAATCTTCATCATTTCTTAATATTCTAATTTCTGTACTGTATATGAGACACCCTCTGCTGCAAGGCGCTAATCAAGCATTATTAACAGTGACTGACTTGACTCCTTGTAAACAGCAGCTTAATTTTCAAGATTTTCATGAAATTTCTGGAATATGGCAGACTTGTTTCTGATACTTCTGATGTCTTCATGCAATATTGGTGGTGTGATAAACTTAACGAGGTTTGCAAAATTGGCAAGTTCAAGAAGAAAATGTTAACTTTCTCATTACAATATACACAAGTCCCTACGATATGGGTTTAGGCTGGGAAAAGGGTGTATGAATCAAGGTTTTTTTTTATATAGTTATGATTAAAGTTCGAAGATAAAAGGAAAAACACTATATGTGGCATACTTGGGCCTCCTATCATATGACAGATTCGATACAGTTCAAACCCATATCCGTGGGCCAAAAGTGGTCGTTTTATTTTGAAAGTGGACCGTTAACGAGAAATAAGTAAAAGTATATAAATATCCTTTTGATAAAAAAAAAAATATTAGATTAATCGCTTATGCAAAATAGAAGAAATTGTCTGGAATATCAATAACAATTAGTTTTCGGACTCCGATCAGTATGAATTTTGATTTAGATTTTTACATTCTCCATGTCTTTACAGTTATGGAGATGTTTGTCACTTGATAGATGTATACAAAATCAACATACCTTTGTTTCATGAAGAATTAATAGAAACGAAAGTAATTATGTCTACTATTTGATTGTTGGACTCAAATGTTTCTTGCCTGATTGCCCACACATTCCTCATGTATCAAAGCTATTGTCAAAATTTGGTTTGACTTGGCCCTATGAGATTACCTTCTCATTCCTGAAGTTTTCAGTCGACATTACAATCCTTTATTACCGACGTAAATTTGGAGTCCGAATTAAGATGTGATCTCACCGAAATTTGAACGGACTTTTCCAAAATAATAAGTCAGGCTTCTATCAGAGCACTCAATAAATTTACCTTAGTCTAGATCAACGTTTGGCATGTAAATAAACATATTCGCCTTTTTTTAAAATATACTTTTTTGAATTCCTTTCGAATAAGTCCTCGTCAATTTCTTACTCTTAAATTCTGAGTAATATATATATATATATATATATATATATATATATATATATATATATATATATATATATATATACACACATACACACATATATATGTATGTAGATACATATATATCAGTATATAAGTAATTGTTTGTTTGAAATAAAAATGTAGGTAGACTACCAGGAAGAAAATTATCAACGATATCGTGGATAAAACTTGCACGGCTTTTTCCAGGATCTATCACGTTTTAAGCTGTAAAAGTGCACTTGGATAATGGCATCGCATCTCGAGAAGAAAGATACCTCTCATGGAAAAATATAATCATGTACGAGCCGAAGGAATCCTTATATTTCATGTAAATTTTGCAAATATGAAAATGATAAATATTTCGAATGTCAGTTGCTAGATTACACTTTCTTCTCGCGAGCTGAATATTTTATAAGATGATGAAAATTAAAATTGGTTGTTCCAAATAAGGAGAAAAATATAATGCAATCATGAGAACAACAAATGTATGTTCTGAATCAATCATGTATCATAGTATTCTATAATTAAAGTTTCAAAAAACGATAACAAAATCTCTTTACAGTATACATTAATGTAGTTTCCAAGAGACATCCTACCATGCAGAAACAATAGGTACTACATTCCTTTATGAATTTTCCGATTATGTCAATTTGATAAAGGTAAGTCACTACAAATTAAGAGGATACTATCCAGCTGTGTTTATTTCTATTCATTAAAATTCAAAAATTTTCTAAGCAATTGGTGTCGAAATGAAACCAAAGAACCAATTTCCTTTAAATAATCTTCCTCTACTTAATAACGTCATCTAATACTTTGCTACCTGTTGACCCTAACCCCCAAAACCAAGCTCTCTTCCTCACCCTCCCATACTACTGAACATGCCGATATCATCTCAGTCTTGACTATATCATCTCAAACTTTAACAATCAAACACTTCTAGTCTCTTTCATTCTCAGCTGCATTTCTGTTCGCCCCATCTTCTGTTTAACTTTCCTGAACCATATCACTTTACTGGTCTGATCACTGTGCATTACATGTTGTCAGTTTATTTTTTCACTCTATCACGCACAACCAGTGGCACCTCCCGGCCATTCCTAACACGTTGTTTTTATTCTCCTCATCTTCCTAGTTAAAAGTAGATCCCAAGTATTTGAAATTCTCATCACTGTATTGAATGCAGGCCTCTTCTATCTAATAAAAACGTACTATTACCCCACTACTTGCTAGGTACCATAAATCCAGTTTTACTCACGTTTACCATTTATACCTGCCTCTTCTAGAGATTCCTATCAATATCTTACCCTTCTTTGCTACTTATCTGTCTCAGCCGTATTCACCAGATCATCTGCATATAACAATTCCCTTCACTCATTACATATCAATCTTTGTTCTTTAATGTGGACCTACTCTTAACTTCACACATTACTATCTTGCCTTGTGATCTTAATACTGTTATCTGTATTCCTTAATATATCACTTAGCCACACAAACCAACATTTATTAACACTTTTCCTCTTCCTTAAACAAAATGACATTAACTCCTTTGATATTCTAAAGAGAGAATAAAAACCTTCTCTGGGTCTATAATGGTACAGTAGGACTTCCAATTACCTTAAAGCATATTTTCTTGTAGCGTTCTTACATGAAAAAGAAAAAAAAGAAAAAAAAAACAATCCTAATCCTCCTTTTAAAGAAATCGTACTGATGTTCACCAATTTACATGGTTATCTTGCTATCTTATTGAGTATTTTTTCTGATGATGATAACGTTTTACAGACCCTGTTAAACACCATCTATGAAATTGATCACAGTAAACATCCTCAAACTAGGGATTTATACATATTTTACTGTATAAGGTTCATATCCTCTTCCCAGACATCATGACCAGTTACGAGAGAGAGAGAGAGAGAGAGAGAGAGAGAGAGAGAGAGAGAGAGAGAGAGAGAGCTGATTCGCTTTTATGAACATCCCTACAGTTGCCTGCGGTAAAAAGATTTGTATTGCTTTAGACAGAGAATCTTTGATCAAAGTCATCTTTCTTACCTCTGTAACTGGAATGCCATTAGCGATATTCCCTTTCTACTCTCTTTCACTAAAAAATAGACGGTACTTCGTTGACTGAAGAAATTCCTTACCATTATACTTCCGTTTCATTTATGCCAAATCATATTTATAGGCAATGTGTATATATATATATACACACACACACACACACACACACATATATATATATATATATATATATATATATATATTTTCATACATATATATATATATACATATATATATATATATATACATATATATATACATATATATTATATTTATATATACATATATATACACACAACATTGGGCCTACTTATATTCTTTAAGAGACGAAGACCAGACAATTAATGAAGAATGGTGTGAAATTAAGAATATAAATCAGTCAGTTGGTGGTGAAGTTTTGGGACATGCAGTTACAAGGACAAAACCACGGATATCAAAAGATATTGGGATACTATAAAACGGAGACAAAGACAGAAATCGATTGTTGAAAGTTTCCGAGGAAGTAATGAAAATTACAAGGTAGAGCATGATAAGTATTCCAGTATTGATAATGAGGTCAAAAGAAAAGCCAGGAATGAATGAAGAGAATATTTAAACAGGAGAGCAGATGAGGCTGACAAAGCTATGAATTCCGGGAGTGGCTATGGTGTAAGAAATGCTCAAGTGTCATATGTGGATGAAATTATGATGAGGGGTAGATGGAGATGGAGATGAATTGGACATGCTCTTCGCACTCTCCAAGAGAGATTAATTCACCAAACTTTCAACTGGGCTTCACAAGGCACTAGAAGAGTTGGAAGACCCAGTCCTACATGGCTCATGGTTAAGGACTAAGAAGCCTCAAGTAGATGATGATGAGTAGACAAGTATTGATTTAAAAGCTCAAGATAGACACGACTGGCTAAATCAAACCGAGGCCCTTTGCATTAATAGGTGTAGGAGGAGATGATGATACATACATACATACATACATACACACACACATATATTTATATACATATATATATATATATATATATATATATATATATAGTATATTCATTTGTATTCTATCTATCAAACATGGCACCACTCCGCCAATTTTGGGAGGTACCCAACATGAAAAAAAGAAACAAAAGTGGATTTCATTCTGATTTTTATCATTACAAGCAAAGCTATAACCCTAGGTAAAAAAGTAAGATGCTATAAGCCCAGAGGTTCCAGGCTCCAACAGGGAAAATTTCCCAGTTAGGAAAGGAAACAAAGAAATAAGCAACCTACAAGAAAGTAATAAGCAATCAAAATAAAATATACTTAGAACATTAAAAACATTAAATTATATCTTACATATATAAACTATAAAAATTCAATATAAACAAGAGGGTGAGATAGAATAGTGTGCTCGATTGTGCCCTCAAGCAAGAGAACTAATCCAAGGCAGTGGAAGACTATGGTACAGAGGCTATGGCACTAAAGTCTAAAGAACAATGGTTTAATTTTGGAGTGCCCTTCTCCTATAAGAGCTGCTTACCCTAGCTAGAGTCTCTTCTACCCTTACCAAGAGGAAAGTAGCCACTGAATAATTACAGTGCAATAGTTAACCCCTGGAGTGAAAAAGAGTTGTTTGGTAATATCAATGTTGACAGGTGTATGAAGACAGGGGAGAATGTGGAAAGAGTAGGCCAGACTGTTCAGTGTGCGTAGGCAAAAGAAAAATAAGCCGTAACCAGAGAGAAATTTAATGTAGTACTGTCTGGCCAATCAAAGGACCCCAAAAATCTCTAGCGATAGTATTTCAAAGGGTGGCTGATGCCCTGGCCAACCTACTACAGTACCTCTTTACCTGACAAGGGACTCAGCCAAGTTTTGTTGGTATTGCTGAGGGGCCATAGCCCACCCTCCCCCGTTTTCCACCATAAATGAAGCTTCATATGCTGACCCCCTACAGCCACTTCCTCGGTGGTCACCTTCTAGCATGCTCTTTAGCCTCTTTCATATCTATCCTCCGGTTGCCTAGGGCTTTCTTCACTCCATCCATCCATTCAACCAAATCTTAGCCTTCCTCTTGCACTTCTACCATCAACTTTTTCATTCATTCAGTTCCCTTTTATATAACTTTGTTGCATAAAATTTTTGCTGAGAAAGTCTAGGCTGTACTGTATTTAACTTAGTATTTGGACATAAAATATATGGATGGAATGCTCTATCTTCAGTAACAAGTAAAGTTATTGGTAATAAGAAGATTGTCTTGGATTACTTAGACGCCTTCAGATAAAAATTGTAACTAAAAACACAGACTTTGGAGATGCTCATTCCATCCACTTTCATAGCATATACCACTGCAGACACAGTAACTATTGATTAAGTTGACAAACTACATAACTGAAAATTATATCATAAACCACTGATCTTTAAAATGGATCAGAGGAGGGAATTTAAAAGACGTTTCCTCACTATGAATTATCAAGAATAAACGAAGTCACAAAGTTGGACCTGTTCCTCTTACCAAGCATTGATGATATGGTAAATAAAAAGGATAAGAGAATTCTTGATACATCAACCAGAGTAGCTTATATTAGGGATACTTTTCACTGACTTACACAAACCAGACTTGTGAGAAGCCAGGCTCTGTGACATCCTACAATATTTTTCGGAAAAAATATGCCCATTAGATTAGCATGAAGAATTCCCCTTGACTTTCCAGTGCAGGATCGTCTAAGGTAAAGTAAGATTTCCTTCGTTACAAAACATTCATTTTAAAACTTCTATCCTATGTACATTGGTATTACTAATGATTTTCATATCATTGTCTAGGTTATGGCTAATATACTACAATCCTCTGATCTAAATAAACTGTTAAATTGACAGAAAAGAGACGTAGAGTATATAAGTTTAATATTTAATTGAAACCTTCTATGAAACGCTGTCAAGATAAAATACCTTTATATTTCTTTTTTTAACAAACATATTTAAGAGAAACCTTCACAGTAAATGTGTTGACCATGTATTTTCACAAAATGTTTTCGTGAAAAAAAAAATGAATAATAAAAACAGTACTCCAAGAGCCTTTAAATTCCGCTTTATTCGAAATGGAAATGTAATTTCTCGAATACGGATACAGAAGAAAAACAAGTGGATAACATCATTAAACGTTTAACATGTTATTGCTCTAAATATATGCCATAGAAGAGATTATTGTGTAAATAAAGGCACTTTGTATACATTCTCTATGCAGTTTATTTGAATTGTGTTAAACAAAATATGAAAAATCAATAACTCAAAATGATGTTTAAGACGTTTATTATATGACCGGTGAACTGCTCAAACATATTGTCCAGAATAGGATGAAATTAAAAATCATTCTTTTTTCGGAGGGTAAGACGTAATTATTAATTTTTAAAAATAATATCTATTGCACAAATAATTAAACAAATCTATTCATGTAAATATCACCCTAACAAAATTCTCGAAGATTGTTGAATACCACTATGAATATATATTCAATTCCCTTGGCAGAGCTTATACAGAACTCAACGGTCTTCTTCGTAGTAAATCTAATCTCGAAATCCCCAAGGTCTTTCCTTTCATATTGCATTTCTAGGGTCCCTTCCTTCATAAAGTCTAAAAGTATTTTGAAACGTGACATCGGAACACTTGCACAAATATGGAAAACTGTCATGGAACAAATTAGGTTTGATATTGAACTGTAAGAGAAAGATTATACAGTATATATGCATATATATATATATATATACATATATATATATATATATATATATATATATATATATATATATATATATATATATATATATATTCTCAGATGCAATAAAGCACAAGGAAAGATTGAAAATGCTGGGTGAATCCTGACCAGTTTTGTCTCACGACATCATCAAGAGCATTGATCTATTGCCAAAAATTTTCAAAATACATATGGTACAGGAAGATTACAAACATATATACAAATATTTTTAGAACAAAACATTAGAGAAGAATGTACCAACTGTGTGTCACACGATCGTACATAGTTCATTTTGTGTATATATTGCTTGTATCTTCGCTCTCCCCTCGCACAAAAAAGAACCTGAAAAAACATGTCTGTTTTTCTCAGAGGTAACGGTGTCAATTTTAAACATGAAAATTCTTGTTGCCTTGACCATTTGTATATAAAGGAGAGTGTTCTCTAATAGACTGGTCATCCTTATCACTAACAAGCTAGTGAAAGGATCATCTTTAACTAGCGAGTAACTGAAATCTCCGGTCCTCTGCCCGTAGATTCTTTCAATATTCGCACGTTTACAAACTTAACTTTGTTTTGATATTTTCTTTTTCTTTATTTTTTTTTCATTGAGACAACACCTGCAGCATACATCATTCGACAGCTGAAGACCACCATCGTGTTCTGCAATGGCAGAAAGGGGTTCTTCCCCTATCCCCACCTCCTCCCCTCGAATAAGAGTGGAGAAAGGCAGGATAAAAAAAACCCAGATGCCTTACTTTGAGGAGCCATAAAAAGCTCCCCAAGTCTCCTGCAATGGAACCAGTCCCTGGAACTTCAAAAGACCACCCAGTGCAGACCTCAGATCGCCCACCAGCGACCCAAGAAGATGTTGAGACTGAAAATAACCCCTCTCAAGAACCACCTTCACAAACAGCAACAACTGGAGACTCCAAGTTCAGGCTTACTCCAGGACCCAGCATTACATCCTATGCTGCCATAGTAGCCATGGAGGCTAGCAATCCTCACCTTAACATGACCATACGTCCCAATCGCAGGGGACAGTTGGTCATAACAGCAAAAGATGAGCCAACAAAGACCTACCTTGAGCAGCAAGAAAACGTACTCAAACTGGACATCAACGAAAGACCCACCACCATTATTATTGTGTATGACATCGACCTTCCATTGGAACCTATGCTCCAACATCCCTCCATCATCACTGTCAAGAGATGTGAAGGGAAAGCCGGAGGAAGATCCCACAAACTGGAAGCCATCTACAAAGGATCTCGCCCTCCTCACCTCTCCTTCGGCCTTTGGGGCACATTCCGCACCGGAGAATACTTTAAGGAGCCACTTCGATGCTTCCGGGTGTCAGAAGTTTGGCCACCACAAAACCCACTGCACATGTCCAGAGATCTGTGGGGTTTGCAGCAGCAGACAACACCCCACTGCCCACTGTATTGCCAGGCATAAAGCAGGGCACAAAACCATCGCCCGCTGCCCTAACTGTGGAAGATCCCATCATGCTTGGCATGATAGATGTCCCCACAGACTTCAGCTCCCGCCAGGGAGCAGACTGCCAATACAACCTCTATCCACGTCAGCAGCGTCGAACGCAACCACCTCCAACTAAACATAACCCTCCACCATCCAACCACACCTCCCAACAAAATCCTAACCCTTCCAGACATGCCATTCCTGAATCTTCCTCTCCATCAACTCCCCCTCCAGCACCTAAACCTCAACGTCCTCCCAAACCTCCTCCTAAAGCAAAAGGATCCCCAACCCATACTCCTCGTACTCCCTCACCTTTAAAACTTACCTCTCCAACCAATTCTCCCACTGTCACCCAGCCAAAAAAAAAAACAGAACCCAACCCATCCTCCTCTGCACCTATCACTAACACACCCAACATTTCCCACTCCTTAAAAGAATTTCCTAACCTACCCAGCTCCACCGTCACAAGCAAATCTAGCGCCTCACGCCCCTCCAAATATCCTTCAAACATTGACAGCAGTGGGTATGACCTTTCTGCTTGCCCTATGGATGCTCTGCTAGCAGCCATCAGCAACATCCTTCGCAACTTCTTGCGATCCCGCAAAATCAAAATCAAATTTACGCAGGAGTCCCTTGATGACTTCGTGTTTGACAACGCCGCCAAGGAACTAAGATCTCAATTCCCTTCATAGTTCCTCCTGCAAATGGACCTAATACAACCACTTGCAACAACCAAAACACCCAAGTGAAAGTGCTCCAATGGAATATTTTCGGACTTTGAAACAAGCTTGCATTCCTCCAGTCTCAAACCTCAGTGCAAGACCTTGACATTATCATACTGCAAGAAACTCTGCTTAATGAGAACATACCATTTACGTTCTCAGGATACAAAGTATACACAACGTATCTATCACCAACGACAAGAGGATTGACCACCCTTATCAAAAGCAACAGCCCCTCCAAACTACTACCAAGCATAGACTGTGGGACAGAGGCAGAGACTCTTAGTGTCCAGATATCTCTGCTAGCCACGACGCTAACAGTCCACAACATCTACAAGTCCCCAGCAAAAAGCATCAATGCGGAGGCACTCTTTGCAGCAGCCTCCGATGATGACTCAATTATTGCAGGCGACTTCAACGCTCATCATCAGTTCCTGAACTCATTATCAGAAACAAATCAAACTGGCAGACACTTGCATCTCCTATTGAAAGAATATCCTGATGTAGCACTGCTCAACGTCACAGAACCACCCATCTAAAAGGAGGTCGCCTAGATCTCACCTTCTTATCCAGTGCCATACAAAGAGGAGCTAAATGGCAACTACATCCTGTACTAATCAGTGATCACTTTGCCATCGAAGTTAAACTCGAATTTCAGAAATACCCCCCTCCTCCTCCACCCCGAAAAAAGGTGGAACCCAGAGTTTGCCAACTGGGAAAAATTCGAAACAGCTATGACAGAGTGGGCTCTGGAATACATAAAAAACCTTCACAATGATATCTCCACCCTATCAACCGACTTCAGCAAACAACTAGAGGTAGCAGCCAGTGTATCCATGCCACAAAGAAAGAACTCTGAGAAGAAACATGCTGATGTCTGGTACTATAACAGTCACATCAAAGAAATGAATGCTAGAATAAACAGAACCAGGAAACTTCTCAGAAGACGCAGAACTAATGAGCTACATAATTTACTTGTAGAGATCATCAAACATTCTGTGCAAGTATCACTGGAAGTAAACCTAGACAAATGGTACTCATGGTGCAACGAGGTCAACTTCAGCACATCCTTAGCCAAAATATGGGGCTGGTTTAACAAAGTTTCTGGGAAGTACAACACATCCAGAGTCACACACCCAGACCCATTAGCTGAAGCTAAGAGGATTGCTAACAACTTTGCGGACAGAGCAAAAAGCACCAATCTACCTCTGCAAACTATTAACAGGCAGAGAACACTGCTCCCAATTAGGAACAACATCATTGAAGCCGCCTGCAACATGGTAGATGATACTGATCACCCCTATACCATGGAGGAACTAAATACACCCCTCGCAAAAGGTAGGAAGGACACTGCCCCTGGAGCTGACCTCATCACATATAGCATGCTGAGGAACATGGGAAATCATGCTAAATTGGTCTACTTGCATTTGATTAACAGGACACACACCGAGAGACTACGTCCAACCACATGGAACCAGCAAGACACCAAACCAATTCCAAAACCCAAGGATCCAGACACCTACCAACCTATAGCTTTGATAAGCTGCACAGAGAAAGTAGCTGAGAGAATGGTACTCAACAGACTGCAGTGGAAAATAGGCCAACCACATCATCGCCTATATGCCTACAGAAGCGGCATAGGCACTCAAGAATGCATCACAGATGTCCTCTCAACAATTAATGACAAAAAAGCTTTAGTCATATTCCTTGATCTCGAGAAAGCCTTTGAGCTAGCCAGCTCACCAGCTATACTCTTCACACTTGTTGAAAAAAGAATGAAAGGACACTTACTGGCCTGGACTCGAAACTACACACAAAACCAAGAAGCCAGAGTCACTTTCCAAGGAAAAACCACCGGGTTCATCCCCCTAGAAAACGGTACACCACAAGGAGGCATACTTAGCCCCTACCTTTTCAATCAACTAATGGAGAACTTAGCCATTTTAAAACTCCCAAATGGTGTGGAAATCTTCATATATGCATAGTATGTCCAAATAAAGCTCATGCTAGAAATATCATTCAAAAACCACTTGACATGATCCAAGACAAATGCAACGATCTTGGCCTAAAGATCAATACCAACAAAACAAAAGCAATGGCTATAAAACATTCGCAAAACCCTCAGAACTTCACACCGAGGGGTGAGGACATCGAATGGGTAAGTCAATTCAGGTACCTTGGGGTAATCATTAGCAAAACCCTATCACCAGCCAATGAAGTAACCTACCACAGAGAGAAGACAAAAATTCGTCTATCAGCCATGAAATGAATGACCTGCCTTAAACAAGGAGTATCAAAAAACCTCCTAAGACTGTTTTATCTACAAGCAATTCGATCCCATATCGATTATGCAGCACCCACACTCACTGCATTGACTGACACTCAAAAAGCATCATTAGAAGTAGTCGAAAACAATGCCATGAGATTCATTAGTGGCTCTCCAATGTGGACAAGACTCTGCTTACTTAGAGCAGAAACCAACCTAATTCCCCTGTCAGCCAGGATTGACATTAGGAATAGCAGCATTATATTCAAGTCAATCATCGCAGACAGAAAAAGCCCACTCAACAATAGAATAAAAAGGCTTCTACCTCTTGCTGAAGAACTGGATCCGCCAAATTCCCATGCAAAGAAACTACTGGATACACTCAGAAGAATGCAGATGCAAAATGAGGCTCACAAAACCAAGGGACAACAAAAGCATGATGGATACATCACTCCTGCTCCTTGGGCTTGTGATCCTATCAAACACAACTTCACCATCCTACCAGCAGCAAGCAAGGCTCTCTGCACGCCAGAGCAACTTACTGCAGTTGCAAAAAATGCAACAAGGAACACACCTGCGCCTCACACCTATTATACGGATGGATCAGTAGACCGTGCAATCCCTGCAGCTGCTGCTGCAGTTATCTCTACATCAGGATATAAAGAAAACTGGAGACTTTCCAACCATACCTCCACACTGCAAACTGAACTAGTGGCCATTGCAAAAGCTCTAGAATACTCTGCCAACCAACAAGACGGGAATACAACGATCCATACAGATTCCAGAGGAGCCATTCTGGCCCTCAGCAACAAGGAACCTACAGAGAATGTTTACCTCATCACTGCAATTCAATTCTTAGCCTTGCTCCACCAAAGAAACAATAGGCAAGTCACCTTGAATTGGATTCCAAGTCATACTGGAATCTCTGGCAACGACAAGGCCGACCACCTAGCTAAATCGGCCTTAATGTGCCAAACCATTAGCATTACTCTGCAACAGTCATTAAAAACCATTAAAAATAAAATGGCTGCCTACTGCAACATCCAAAAGACTAGTGAAGTAAGGAGAACCTTCCTAGATGGATCAAGATCTGCAAAGTGGTATATTGAAGCTACAAACATACTACCACACCCAATTGCAAGACAAACACCTCGCCAGGACGCAGTAATCATCTGCAGACTGCGACTGGGATATCTATGCAACTGGCAAATCATCTTGAATAATGGCAAAGACACTGCAGCACAGCGTAGACCAATTAGACCATGCAAGTACTGTAATCAAGACACAGAGGAACCTTTACAGCACTATCTACAGCAATGTCAGAAAACAAGCCTGCTTCGGCAGGATCTTAATCCCAACACTCCAGCAACTGCAACAGCAATTGTCAAGCATATAATTGACAAGCATAACACCCCCTCAGCCTTTCTCCGCAGCTACCCTCCACCGAGATAACGTTGCAACAAAGCCAACGAGAAATCTAAGCGGCAATTAAAGAGAAACCTTATCCCCCCCTGTAATTTCTATGCTGGGAGCAGAACGATTGTTGGCAGCCGAGGTCAACAACTCGCGCTCCTTATAAGGGAGCAGTTTTGTCTTCCCGTCCTGTTTTCAGTCTGGAAATGGGGTCGGAGTCATCAGCGGTCTATTTGACTTCCAACGTATCTTTCTCTCCTCTTAGCTATCTCCCTTGCTGGAGTCAGAACGGGTGCTGGCGGCTCAGGGCAACAACTCGCACTCCTTATAAGGAGGCAGTTTTGCCTTCCCGTCCTTTTTTCAATGCTGGAACTGGGAACGGAGCCGTCAGCGGTCCAGCACCTTTTTCACCTTCAATCTCTTCTCTTTTTTTCAGTTCAGGCATCCCTCCAAACCACCTTTGTAAGTCTCAATAAATAAAATCATATGTAACCTTTATTTTTATTTTTTTTCTTTACTTATTCACAGGTACAGGAATTTTTTTATTCCATCCTATCTCTACTACTAAAACTGCTATAATTTCCTCCTTCAGCTCTCTCCCACTCAGATGAAATCTCACACTATCCCTCTATATCACAACTTAAGCTTAAACCACTACGAAGTTTTTTACTTCACCTATATCAACTTCTCCAACTATAAACTTTTCAACTCCTTCCCGAGCTCTCCTACTTATCGGGACTTGCTACTATAATTCTTTCTCTCTAACTAAGACCGGAGCCAGTAGCTCATGGGAAGGCATCCCCTTCCCACAGTTAATTACTCCTTTCTCAAACAACCTAAAACCTATTCCAATATCCTAAAATAAATGTTGCAGAATATCCCCCACCCAACTACCTATCCCAATATATCCTACCTAAACACCTACGGGCTGCAAGATTGCAAAAGCCAATGTCTGGCCAAAAGGGCCAGGCAACCTTCAACAACAACAAACAACTAATAGACTCACTCAGTTGCTTTCAACCTGTCTTTGGGTCACAACCTTCTCTCGGCTCGTCACATTGGTGACCCCAGAGTGACTCCCCACCTCTCACCGTTACTATGGCGCCATCAACAAAGACCTTCTGCAGCAGTACTCGCCGTCGCTAGCCGCCCGTATAGCAACGCTTTTCCAGCTCTCTCAACAACCGCTGGGGGACCAAAGGGCTTTGCTCACCCTCGGGAAAATGACCAGTATCACTCGCCTGCAACCTGCCGCAGACGGCTCTCTTCGTGAGGTGAACTTACTTCATGCCCTTTGGGTAAGCCGTTTACCCAAACCTGTACGCGCTGCCATACCCGATGTCGATAGTTTACCCATAAAGGACTTGAACTCCAAAGCCAACGCCCTTATGGACACCCACTTCATAACCAAGACATCCATCAATGCCTCCCCTCCTGGAAAAGAGGACACCTATTCAACTTCAACCGAAGCTGATGTGAATGCCGTAGGACATACACGCCTATGAATGCTGTAGGCCCATGAATGCCGTAGGACACGCCTATGAATGCCATAGGACACAAACGCCTATGAATGCCATAGGACACACACGCCTATGAATGCCGTAGGCCTATGAATGCCGTAGGACACACTCGCCTACCCCGTGATGAGCCGGAGCGACAACAAAGCCACCCATCATCCACCACTCGCTTGCGCCCCAACCAACGACATCTACAGCCACTCACTGCCGCTAATCGGCGCAGTTTTTGTTACTACCACTCCAGATTCAGGGCACCCTATTTATCATGTACAGTATATCATTTTTAGAGGGGAAGCCATGTACCAACCGTGTGTCACACAATCGTGCATAGTTCATTTTGTGTATATATTGCTTGTATCTTCGCTCTCCCCTCGCAATAAAAAGAACCTGAAAAAACATGTCTGTTTTTTCTCAGAGGTAACGGTGTCAATTTTAAACATGAAAATTCTTGTTGCCTTGAGCATTTGTATATAAAGGAGAGTGTTCTCTAATAAACTCACTCAGTTGCTTTCAACCTGTCTTTGAGTCACAACCTTCTCTCGGCTCCTCACAAGAAGATCACCTTTGCTTACGAGATGAGCGTCTGGACTTTGGGGAGGAGCTCATATCCTTAGCATGCTCTACCTTGTAATTTTCATTATTTCGTCCAAACTTTCAACATTCAATTTCTGTCTTTGTCCCTTTTTGATAGTATCCCACGTATCATTTCATATCCATAGCTTTCTCCTTGTAATTACATGTCTCAAAACTTCACAACAAACTGACTGATATATATTCTTAATATTGTTTCATTTGTTGATGTCGGCTAACCCCCAAAATTGGGGGAAGTGCCTTTGGTATATGTATATGTATGTATGTATCACACTATTATTCAGCAATTGTCTGCTTTTATCTCTTAAAAGTCTCTGAGACTTCAAATCGATTTCTACATTCAATTGAAAAGGTTTTTCTGTGCCCATCACCTAGAAGCTTAATTGTATCAAACCTAGGTATTCTTTCTAAATTTCCTTTTGGTACTTTCAATTCTAATTTCAGTGTCAATTTGGAGCTGGTGCCCTATATCTGCACCTCCATAGCTTCTTACATTTTTCATTCCTCCTCCTCTCTTTATTAGTGTCTATGTGATCTATTTGATTTTTGTAATTGTCACATGAGGAAGTCCATGTATATTTGTGGATGTCCTTGTGCTGGAAAAGAATACCTCTATTAACAAGTATATTTGTTGAACAGAAACTTATATATGCTTCACTTTCATTTGCAACTTCGCCAAGACCCTCAACACCCATTAAATTTCTATACCATGATTATTCCTTCAAAGTTTAGGACTGAAGTCACCAATCACGATTTTCATATCTCTGTCTCTCTCTCTCTCTGGGATCTCATCTATTACACTCCGCAGTTCTTCAGTCGAGGGAATAGTTTGTTGGTGCATAGCAAACTATAATACTCATATTGCATTAGCTTGATTTAAACTTTGCGAGTAACAATCTACTATTTACAGATCTCCACTCAGTTAAAGCCTTTTCTGCTCGTGGTGTCACCATCATTCCTATCCCTTCTCTTCCAAATCCATCTGCTCTTCCTGAAAAAAAAAATATACATATATATATATATATATATATATATATATATATATACATATATACATACATACATATATATATATATATATATATATATATATATATATATATATATATATATATATATATACATACATATATATATATAATATATATATATATATATATATATATATATATATATATATATATGTATATATATATATGTATATATATATATATATATATATATATATATATATATATATATATATATATATGCCTTTTTTTACCAATCCTCTTACAACGTGTTTCACTTAGAGACAATATATCCACACTATATTTCATAAATTCATTCTCCACTTGCTGTAACTTCCCAATCTGATTCAGGGTTTTAACATTTCAATTAATAACATTTGTTTTCACATTAATATACTTTATTAATCTTTGGGTCCAAGAATTATTATTTTCAATTAATAAAATTATGAAAATCTGGGAAAATATAAAACCTATCTGATCACAGAAACGCGCGATGTAAAGCAGACTAGTGAGACCGATTTACATATAATTATAAATCCCGATGTTAAAAAAAACCCCATAATTTTAATC
This sequence comes from Palaemon carinicauda, assembly GCF_036898095.1. Lineage (NCBI taxonomy): Eukaryota > Metazoa > Arthropoda > Malacostraca > Decapoda > Palaemonidae > Palaemon > Palaemon carinicauda. The sequence continues at coordinate 142,122,800 of NC_090726.1, read as the reverse complement.
GGAAATTCTCCGTACAAATATAGTGTTTAGCACACACATTAATGAAAATTATATGCCGACGGAATTCAAATTTATTGCTTGACGAGATCATTTGACTTGTGCGAGTTGTATGCCAACAACTCCAAAACACAGCAGTGAGAAAAAAAAAAAACGAAAATGGAGTGAAGGAAACAAACCTCTTAAGACAGGATTGCTTCATTTCAGTTAAAATTTAAGCCAGAAGAATGCATCAACACAATTAAAGCACTTGCTGCATACTAATGAGTCCTGCGTGGTGAAAACAGGTTCAATACAGCTTATCAAACAAAGAAAGTAAAACAAATATATCTTACAGATGAGATTGGACTTCAAAATAAATAAATAATCAAAGAACGTCCAAAAAATGTTGAGGAATGAAAAAAATATACTGAGAAATCCAATTAACTTAAGGCGGTCCCTCTAAAGATAAAAAAGAGCCGATTACTCGGACAAAAATGAGAGAGAGAGAGAGAGAGAGAGAGAGAGAGAGAGAGAGAGAGAGAGAGAGAGAGAGAGAGAGAGAGAGAGAGAGAGAGAAATTACTTTAAAAACAAAAATATCAGATAAAAGTACATGTAAAGAGATAGCTAATAAGAATTGATTCAAAAGTAGAGAAAAATAAGACAAATTGGTGATTACTAAATTCATTTACAGTGACTAAAGGTTTCTAAACTCCTTTAGTATAAAGATAATCTACAATTGACTTCTGAACGACATGAAGTAATGAACCATATAAATAGCAAATCAATAGAAACAATAATAAACACGAAAACCTTGACAACTTACTACCATGAAACAAATGATGTACGAGAGAGAGAGAGAGAGAGAGAGAGAGAGAGAGAGAGAGAGAGAGAGAGAGAGAGAGAGAGAGAGAGAGAGAGAGCTAACAACTGTAAGTCAAAATTTAAAGCATATTCTATAAACAAAACATAACAGTTATGCTAAAAGCCAATTGGAGGTTCTAAGATATGCAAGGGCTTACGAACAAAATAATTTTTGTACGGTACCAATCAATTTTTACGAAGATGGCTTCCAATGTCACGTAGCGAACAACGAAATCAAACTTCACTATCTACCCACGGTCAGACTAAGTAATGAAATAATGAAAGAGATAGTGACGAGAATGAAACAACCGTGGAATTCATAATATCTTAATGTAAATATCATTATATCCTGGATAAGATTTTGGCAACACTTTTTGTCTTGCTTTTTCTTCTATCGTTAAAAAAAGCCCAGTACAGACTAGTTTACTCAAGGCATTTGTCAATTATTGGCTGGGTCATTCTGGGTGAGTGACAGCTTCAATCATCAAAAGGGCTTCCCAGGCCTTCATCTCAAACAACCGAGTCCTATCGAACAACGTTCTGCTTTTTCTTCTAACATTCACAAGAGGCAGTGCAGACTTGTGCTCTAGGCAGGGGTTATCAATCAGTGGGGATATGCAGAATGACCAAGGTCTTCTCAGGTCCTCATGACGAGCAGAGCAATCTTAGTTAAAAAAAAACTTGCTCAAACGCTATATGGCATTGCCTAAACAAACAGATTTCAAATAACATATCCTCCAAGATATAGCTTTTGCCAGGGCCACGGAGATGTTCAACTGGTAGAGATTTATCACTCTGCTTGGGAACAGTGGAAATATCATACTTCCTCCTCGAGGTTGTTTTTCCTCAAATGTTTATTTACTTTCAACAATAGTTCGATCCCAGTATGAGATAGAAATATATTTATATTTGAGCACGATATTGTGTTGATTCTCTTCCATATATATATATATATATATATATATATATATATATATATATATATATATATATATATATATATATATATATATATATATATATATTTATATATATACATACATATATATATATATATATATATATATATATATATATATATTTATTATATATGTATAACCATCATCATAAGCCGTCACTAGTCCACATGTCATTCCGCTTGCGTCTGTTTATGGTCTTTCTATGCCAGTATCCACCCGCAAACTTTCTTGGTTCGTCAATCCATCGTCTTCTCTTCCTTTCCCTGCAATCTCTAGGGGCCCATTATGATATTCTTATTGTTTATATATTATCTGTCCTTATCATATGTCCTGCCCATATCCATTTCCTTTTCTTACGTATTTATAGTATATTCTGCAAACTGTGTCTATATATATATATATATATATATATATATATATATATATATATATATATACATACACACACACACATATATAAATATATGTATATATATATATATATATATATATATATATATATATATATATATATATATATATATATATATACATACACACACACACACTGCAGTGAGTGTGTAATAGTTTATGGATGTGGTACGTACATGCCTAACCTTTTATATAGTACTATAAACAAAGGAAGCATTATAATTACTTGGTGCTGCACTCGGCTTACATTTGCTATTTCATATATACAGTAGATTTCTTTCTACCGTCAAGACTTTTCAAGCAGTATATGAGAACCGGTGTCGACTTTCTGAGAACTTTGAGAGGAGCACCACTACACCCTTCCAAAGGGGCCACAGGTATATGGTTGAGAAAATATATATATATATATATATATATATATATATATATATATATATATATATATATATATATATATACATAAATATATATATATATATATATACATATATATATATATATATATATATATATATATATATATATATATATATATATATATATATATATATGTGTGTGTGTGTGTGTTTGTATGTATGCATGTGTGCGTGGGCTTCTGGTACTAATACCTACATTAATTATTCATTGTTATAATAACCATGATAGTTACAGATTTACCCTATAGCCTAATAGGGAAGAGTTCGTAACATTTTCCGTTTTATGAAAAAATGGGAAAAACTCATATTCATTAATTATATATTCAAAAATTACATGAAACTTGCTGCAGAAATAAATATCAATGACAAAGGATACAAAATATACAATATTAATAAAAGTATGCCAATTAACTAAATGTTAAGTAGAAAATGACCTATTATCAACATATGACAAGAAAAATAATCTTCACTTATGAGATTGTTATCACGAATCTGATTAAAAATTCTATAAGAAAAGCATAAAAAATTTCATGATAGTAAATGCCATGAGCGAAATGGAACACTGAAGATGAGGTCCTTCATAAAAAAATCGGGTCATTGTAAACTGGATTAAGCGGATAACATCATCTCAAAACTTATCCTTAGGTAAAAATTACTAATCTACTAAGGATGGATCTATCTGTATACATGACCTTTATAATCTTATTTCCTGAAGGAAACGCTCAATCATGGTCATTCACACTAGTCTAGTCTCAAGTGGAGCGGTCTTTTTTATATGATCATCTTGGTGATTCACATCTGGAATAGCGACCTCTTTGTAAAAATGACAGAATAAAAAAATGAATTAAAAAATGAGATTTACTATCCAACTCAAAACAGGAAAGCCATTAAAATCTAGCATTATAAAAAACACTAAAATTCGATATTTCCAGATACAACAGCAGCTCACTTCTGGCCTTTCCACAGTCCCCGTTCAATCAATATGAACATAGAAAAAGGAATATATTTTTGTCAACGCCGATAAAAAATGACTGCCTTTACAATTTGCTTTCCGTGTAAAAACTCTGCCATTACACGAATCTATTGGATTCCATCGAATTTATTTAGAACAAAAATTACCCAATTTCTTTTCTATTCATCGAGGGTGCTTAAAATTGTCAAATTCCAATTCGCCCTCCTGTCTCTCAATAATTCTTTACACAACCAATCAAACTTCCAAAATAAGGGATGCAACAAATACCAAGCGACAATTCATTCTAAATGTTGATGTCACACAATAGGTTCGAAGAGAAAAAAAATTAATTATAATCCATATAGGAATAAACATGCATTAGATTGCCTAATATAACTTTTATTTCCAAAACTTATTTTTCATTAGTAAATTATATGCAATGACGTCTTCAAAAATTGTAAGGAAAATGTTTTTATCAAATATCCCGGAATACATAATACTAAAATAAAACTAAATTTTGTTACAGCATAGCTATAGATAGTGTGTGTGTATATATATACATATATATATATATATATATATATATATATATATATATATATATATATATATATATATATATATATATATTCACCTGTAAGAAGACTACTGAAGGACAAATGTCTCGGACATCTTCCACTCGCGTCCGTTTATAATCTTTCTATGCCAATTTATCAATCCAAATTTTTTTAGCTCTTCAATCCATCGTCTTCTCTCCCTCCCCGTGGTACTTTTGCAATCTCTAGGGACCCATTCTATTATTCTAATGTCCATCTATTATCTGTCCTTCTCATCATATGTACTGCCCATGACCATTTCTCTTCTTGTCTGCCGTTATATATATATATATATATATATATATATATATATATATATATATATATATATATATATATATATATACATATATATATATATATATATATATATATATATATATATATATATATATATATATATATATATAGGAAAATTTCTAAGAAAATTATATTTTTCCTAACATACTACGTCCCAAATAATTAGGAGTTTACTCTGCTCAAACCTAACCTCTCTTGTTTACCCAGAATGCCCTAGAGTGACGCTTCGGTCGACCTTCTTAGGTCACCATTCTACTCTGGCACCAAGAAAAAGTCATGTGACAGTTGGGTCTATAGCGGGGACGGAAAGGGGGGGGGGGGATTACATTATTGGGACGTAGTAAGTATGTTTGGAAAAATACAATTTTCTTATAAAATTGTCATTCATTCCGACACGAACATTTACTACGTCCCAAATAGTTAGGAGCCTCAGAATTGGGAGGCAGGCAAATAGACCCCAGCAACAGCAACAGGGGACATCTCCTTTTCTGGGTCCTTCCATGGTAGGTCGAGGGGATAGGGATTTGATATGCTCTACCCCACGCCGCCTCATCCGGGTTGTGTCGAGTGGGGCCGTTCTTAGATCCTCTGCTGGGCAACCAAAACGGGACCGAGCTTGAAAACCCTCCTGGTACTTGAGGGAGCAGTCCTTCAGGTAGTGGGCTAAGAACGTTGACTGTCTAGTCCATACACCTGCCCTCAGCACTTGGCCGACCACCATGTTCTTCTCGAAGGCCAATGAGGTGCTGATGCCCGGATGTCGTGAGGTTTGGCGAACCTGGGGGAGGTTTCCCCCTTGATCAGGTACGCCCTTCGGATCGTCTCCCATAGCCAGAAGGGGATCGAATTCTTAGAGACCGTCTTCTTCACTCTACCCATCGTCCACGAACAGTCTCCTGATATCCAGAATGAGGGCGGAGATTCTCGAGAGATACTTCCGCACCACCCTCACTGGGCACAAGAGAAGGTCCTCTGGGTTACCTGTCCAGGGTCATCTGTCACCAGGTTCTGTGTTTTCACCACAAAGGAGGGAACGAATTTGAGACCAACTCATTCCACCCGTGAAACCGTGAAGCTCTCCTACCCTCTTAGCTGAGGCCAGGGCGAGGAGGAATACCATCTTCAGGGTTAGTTCCCTGTCGGTAATTTGTCTCAGAGGTTCGAATGGAGGCTTCTTTACGGTGTCTAGGACTTTGATGATGTCCCACGTGGGAGCCTTGAGGGTCGTGGGGGGGGGGGCAGGACTGCTCGAACCCTTTTACAAGCATCGAGAGGCGCTTGAGGGAGCTTAGGTTCAAGCCCTTGAGGAGGAATACCTGGCCCAGGCAGCTCAGAATCATTTTACTGCTGGTACTGACATGCCCCGATCGAATTACAGGTGTACCAGGAAGTCTGCGATGATCCGGATCGAGGCCTTGAGGGGCTGTATGCCCTCTATGTCGCACCATTTGCTAAAGGTTGCCCATCTCGACTGGTATATAGCTCTCGAAGAATGTCCGAGATCCGAGGTCATCTGGGAGGCTGCCCTCTTGGAGTACCCTTCCCTTCTTAGCAAACACTGTATAGTCTCCAAGCGTGAAGGGAGAGGTTTTGGAGTCCTTCGAAGAACCTCTGGAAGTGGGATTGCCTTAAAAGATCTCGGTGTAGGGGCAGGGGCCACGGAGGTTCCCTTGCCAAGGACCTCAGGTCCATGAACCACGGGGCTACAAGAGTCATCCTTGCCTGCTTCACCCCCCCCCCCCCCCCAAGACGGTTTAAGGTCTGCCTCAGAAGAGTCCCGGTGTCGTGAGAGCGGGTCCTCAAGGGTGGTGGTTCTTTGAGTGGTCCTTGTTCTTCCCTGGCTGTCGGCACCCGGGGAAGGAAACATAACGCCGTACACAGGGTAAAAGTCTTCCCACGGGGTTTGGAGGACCGGGTTCGAAGCTCCCCAACCAGGGATCGGATCAATAAGCAGGGACCTAAATGGATTCCTGAGTGCGCCTCAAAAGGTCTTTTGTTCCCCGGGGTCAGATCGACTTCCGAACGCCGCTGAGTGGGAGATTCAGATTCCACCCTGAGAGTGGAGAGCAGCTCCTTCGTCCGCAGAGAGACCGAGGGGCCAATCCCTGGTGGCAGGTAACCGGCCGTATGGCCCTGCCGAGCGGGGGATTGGCAGCTCATAGGACCCACCGGGTCCAAATATTTTCACTATTTCATCGGAGGAATGTCGGGTTAGGCCACATGGTTACCATGAGGGGACTCCAAGCAACGATAAGGTTCATTCACTGGCCGAGCCACACAACTCTAGAGCAAGCGCTCGCAATTGGAGATTAGGGCTTGTAATGTACCCGCCACCTTCTCTTGTTGGGGAGCCAGTTGCAGGTGGCGGAAGAGGGTCGGCAGGCCACGTCGAGCAGCGGAATGACGGCCATGTTGGCCGATTCCCGCCAGGCAAAATCCTCCAACCCCAGGGCAAAAGGCGGGTACTCTACCCACGGAGGTTAAAAGGAACCGGGCACCTCCAGCGGAAGGCAGGCCGCGGCGAACAGCGGGTGGACGACCATGTTGGCCAATCCCCAGTAGCGGAACTTGAGAGACCTCTGGCTGGACAGGCCAACGCACCGTCGGTTGAATGCTTGGGTCCCGTGGTTCCCACGTGGAGCCACTAGTACATCTCCCGACGGTCCAATGTCCCTTTCAAGGGGATTCTGAACCGCTCCTCCACTCCTTGGCTCTGTTTCGGGGCTGGAGCGGGGATGGGAGACCCGAAGCTGTAGGAACAAGACCTACAAGGGTGACACCCCTTCACATGGTCCTCAACCCGGGAACGGATCCCTTAGCGGGATCCTGGGAGTGCCTGGGAAAACTTCTTTGTCCCACAGGGCCAGATCGGCATACGGACACCTTTGAGTGGGCGATGACGATGCCCCTCCATATGCGGAGAGTGGCTCCACCTTCAACTGAGGGACAGAGGAGCCGCTTGTGGGTGGTGGGTAACAGGTCCCCATGCCGAGTTGGGTAGAGGATTGGCGGGTCCTATGACCCATTGAGTCCGGAAACCCTCGCCCCTGCATCGGCGAGATGGCTGAAGTTTCTATGTGGCTACTGCTGAGTGGAGATAAGGGTTATCCGCTAAGTGCTTATAAGGGTCATCTGCTGAGCAGGGATAGAGGTCATGGTGACCGATGTGGTTATGTCCCCAACCGGTGAAAGCCAGTCCAGGGCTCGAGTCCTGCTCAAATTCATCAGTTCCCCCGGGCACTGCAACCTCACAATCCTTGTGAGCCAAGGGGGGTGTTTGGGGGGAGCCCACAGGACCATCTGCCGAAGCATCAGCGGCCAACGATCACATGTATATATGGCAGTCTTTTGGGCATTGTCCCTCTCGAAAGTGCAAAGTCATTGTCCCTTGCCTCCAGCACTCCTGAGAGACCTTTAAAGCCCTTAACACCTGACAATGATGTATTTCAATTCACAACTGGGGAAGAACGAACAGCGGTTGAGGCCCACATCACTGTAAGGAAGACAAACTTGCCGTACATGAGAAAAGTATTGTCTAAACACACTTACGTATCTAAAACCTATATACACGAGTATATATATATATATATATATATATATATATATATATATATATATATATATATATATATATATATATATATATATATATACCTGCAGAGGTAAAAGGAAATATCCCAATATAAGGTTACTGTAAGGAAACAAACTTTACGTACATAAGAAAAGTATTGTCAAAATACACACTTACATACCTAAATGTATATACAGGTGTATATATACACGAAACACATAAAATCCATATAAAAACTGCACATGAAAAGGAAATTGACCATATCAGAAAATCCTTCATCCAAAGTGACGGCTTGACTGCCACTTATCATAAATACTGAAAGTCATTGTTGTGCAGACGCTGCTATAACCTTCAATCAAGGAATACGAAAACATTAATACTTCCTAATTATTCCTTCTTCATGCATGACTACAGAACACTTGGAGGGACGATACAGACGAGTGTCATGGGGTTGAACTTGCACCGGAACGGGATTGGGTAGGCTATTGAACCTTTTTTTTATAAAACCCGACACTCTCCGGAGGGACAACCCTTCTTCCACTACCTCGTCCCCCTGGTGACCCGGAACCCTGTTTCCGAAATTCCTTCACCGTATACATGCGCCCTGCCCCGGATCCAGAGATCACCTCTCCCGGTGGTCCGATCTCCCTTCCGAGGGAGTTCTGCACCGGCCCTCTTCCCTTCGGCTCCGCTTCCGGGCTGGAGAGGGGTCCAGACTCGGAGCCATACGAGCGAGACCCAGTAGGACGGCGCCCCTTCACATGGTCCTCTGGTCCTCCCCAGCGAAGATGGCCCTCGAAGACCAGGGCAAGATAGACAGCATCAGACCCTCCAAAGAGGTCTGGGGAATCGGGTATGTAGCTCTCCTCCCCGGAGAGGTATCCCTTAGCAGTGACCAAAACGGCGTCCTCTGGGTGCCTGAAAAGGCCTCTTGTTCCCATGAGGACAGATCAGGTGCGGTGGGCCGCTGAGCAGAGGATAAAGTTGCTGCCCCGTGGGCGGAGGGAGGCTTCCTTACCCACGGATGCGTCAAGGAGCCGGTCACTGGCGGCAGATAAACGGCCATAAGGGGCATTCTTGGTAAACAAGAGAGGTCAGGTTTGCGCAGGTAAGAAGGGAGGTTTGGGGTGGTCTGTTCGGGGGGTGGGGGGGTGGAGGAATTCTGGGCGGATAGAAGACGATAGCATATAAACATATGCTGTAAATACATAGATCTGTAAACAAATAGATATATGAATATATAAATATGATTATATATAAATATATATAAATATATAAATATAAATACATATGAATATATATAAGTATATATATACTGTCTATATATATATATATATATATATATATATATATATATATATATATATATATATATATATATATATATATATATATATATATATATAAGTATATATATACTGTCTATATATATATATATATATATATATATATATATATATATATATATATATATATATATATATATCTATAAATATAAAAATGTATATGTATATATACTTATATATATATATATATATATATATATATGTGTGTATATAAGTATATATATATAATATATATATATATATATATATATATATATATATATATATATATATATATATAAATACATATATAAATATATATATATATACTGTATATATACATATATATAAATATATTTATATACCATATAAATATACAGTATATAAATATATATTATATATATATATGTATATATATGTAATGATTAGAATAGTAATATTACATGTTTAAAACAAATGACGTAATATGTCATGTTGGTTGGAAGAGCTGACCGTGAGATTTGCTATGGTCAACTCAAATTGTAAGCAGGATGTAAGATGCTAAGTTGCCATTCTTTCTTAGTGTCAACACATTGTCTCTTCGTGTGAAAGTTTGTGACGTCACCGGATGCAGGTGTCTTCCGATTCCGTCACTTGGTTAAGAAAAAGCAAGTATACGATATTTGTGATATCGGTAATTTATTCAGTTCATATCTAAACTTCACCAGAATTGGTCATGTGGACCAACACAGCTTCCTCCAGTGATGGAGATGTTTAACTCAGTTGTTATTCACAATAAAACTTAAAAACTACTAAAATGTGTTCAGTAAACCATTCAAATACATCTGAAAACAACTCATACTCAAATGTGTGCTTAAGACAGTAGCACACCAATAAATGGTGGCAGCGATTAAACTCAAAGACAGCGATTAAACTCAAAGACAGCGATTAAACTCTAAGAATTAGAGAAATATCTTCAAGACTTCAAAATAAATAGCTGTAAAACCAGAGATATATCTTCAAGACTTCAACATAAAAGCTGTAAAACCAGAGAATGATCTTCAAGACTTCAAAATAAAAGCTGTAATACCTGATAAAGATCTTCAAGAACTCAGAACTATCTACAAAAATCTACAATTTTGACTAAGTCCAACGGAAATGCTAACACCAACATATGTTAGTATACAAATAGAATCTTCAATCAACATCCTAGGAAACCCAAGGACTGGCATTCAACTATTGCAAAACATATCCAGGAAGACCTACATTCTACAAGAAACTAGAACGAGACATCGCTAACAAAACATCAAGAGAGAGAGAGACGACTCGACTTCATATATAAGCTAAGTACAGAGATTTTGTATTCATTTCAGTTTGTGCAGTGAAGTGTAGTTATCACAAGTCGTTAGTCAATTATTACTGGGGTGAGTGAATTCCTAAACTTTGTTATAAGAAACTCCGAATTCTCATTTAGAATTTTTCTTTCTTTGTGCTAATTCCTTTTTCTTTCATAAACTCTTGGGGGGAAATGTATTGGGATTAGTAACATTGTTGGGGGAATTTTATTATACATATGCGTTTACGCAGTGGGCGTCTGTACTCATATAGATATTTTGATAGGATTGAAAGGGGTCAAAGAGATAGAAAAAAAAAGAATACAGCAGTCATGGCTCCTCCTGTCAGCCCTACCCCTGGACCTAGTGGTGTAGGCCAGGCTAATCCTCCTCCAATTGTGACGCTTGTAAATGCCAGGTCAGCAATCCTTCCTTTTCAAGGCCGTGTCAACGGGTTCTTGCCACAAAATGTGGAGTCATGGATTTCATCCGTTGATGCCCATTTAAATGCCAAACAAATCGTAGATCCTTTTGTACAATTACAAGAAGCTAAAAGTTTTATAGATTTTTCTAAGGGGGATGCGAGTGCGTATTTAAGAGGTGTTTCATTTCAGGAAGCAGTTACTTGGGATGATTTCAAAGTTAGGTTACGCGCGATCTATGGGGGTGAGGAAGCTTTGGATGTAGTGTTAACGTTACGAAATACACTTAATCAAGCCACTATGAATCGGCTTAATGTTGTTGAGAGAGCAGCTCTCATAGCTGATAGGCTTAACGAATATCAGGACATTTTAGGTAATTCCACTTGGGTTACTAACGATAATATCTCCGTGAAAGATTTTTTACGATTAATGTATTTAACTTGCATGACACTTATGTTGCCTGAAGCTTTAGTGCGGTGCTTTGATAAGAAGTTAATGCCTGCAAGTACGGAATTGGATGTCTATAAACAGATAAAGAAACACATGTCCAAGTGTCCAGATCTCGATCCCGTGTTAACTCAAGTTTTTGCTAAGAATGAAACAAAACCACAAACAGTGAACGTAATTAATAATCCAGTAGCGGGAGTGACGTGTTACAACTGCAAACGTCAAGGTCACATAAGCACAGACTGTAGAACGAAATTTTGTTCAGTTCACAACACAGGATCACATTCTTATAGTCAATGTTACGCGCGTAAGACACAACAATATCCTAGAAATACACAGTCAATTCCACAGTCAGTTCCATATGGAAATAAAAAGAAAAATCCTCATTTTAACAATAAGAAGAAACAACAAAATGTCAATGCAGTTCAGAGTCCGAAACAAACAAACACTTCTTCAAATATCGCTGAGCCTGGGCCGTCAAACCAGACCTCGCAAAGTCAGCCTAATTTTCAGAATGTGCAGAGCAAAGCAAATACCACATAGTTAACTCTAGAGGGGAAGAGAGTGATGTTGGGTCAAGGTCATTTATGTCAACATCAATAGTAATGAATAATCAATTTAATGTTTTATCAGATAATTGTGAGACAATAGATTTTCCTATGAAACACACGGCCGAATTAAGTAAAACAGTGCATGCTCCCGTAGATTTGCAACGAATTCATACAATAATAAGCCAAAATGAGTTACGGCCAACCTTATATGCTGTAAATTTAGAACACAAATCCTTTACGTTATTTTTTTACTCTGGTAGTCCACGTAATATTATGGATTTGAAGACGCATCATTTGTTGTTTTCGAACTTTCCGATTGAAAAATCAGGAATTAGACTTTCAGGTATAGGAAATAATGAATTAAACGTCATAGGCATAACTCATATTCAGTTCAGAGTCGGTAATCGCACGTTTGCCGATACATTTGTTGTTGTGAAAAACATTAATATGTATCCAGCTGTAATTATAGGATACCCATCTATGGGAAATCAAAACATTATCTTAGCTCCTGCAAAGCACGGCGTGTATATCAAAGGGAAATTCTATAAGTCTTCTAATACTTTAAAGTCAGTTTTGGATAAAAAGGAGACGACAAATGTAACCGTAACGTACGTTGAAGAACCAATAACTTGTCTCACTAATAAAGAAATAATATACGCGACCCAGCAGAATTCTCGTTCACCCGTAATATCATCTTGCACGCAATATATCGAACCAAACATACCTTCGAATTTAATAGTGCAAATAAAGAAAACACTACCGGGATCTGAAATATTAATCCTTTCCGATACTTTGAAAACTAACGGATTGTCTGTCACACAAGCTATTTATACAGTAGGCTCACATCAGCAATGTAATATCGAAGTCTGTAATCATTTAAATAACACTTTAGTAATTCACAGAAATCAACATATCTTGGATGTAGAAGTTTATAAACATCGTATTCTTACCGTTGCTGAAATCAATCACTCTCAATCAGTTGCGGATGAGTCCCTTTTACGATCTATTAAAAATAAAATCAGTAAGGACATTCAAGACGAAGAAATTCAGCAGAAAATTTTTGAACTTTTAAATAAATATACAGATGTCTTTTCCACTACGGATGGATCCTTAGGGAAAACAGATGTGATCGAGCATCAAATAAGGTTAAAAGACAAACAGAAAATTATATATGTACCCTCGTACAGACTCCCTATGAAATTCCAGAATGAAATAAATGATGAAGTAGGTAAAATGTTAGAGGAAGGAGTCATTAGAAAATCAAATAGCCCTTATAATTTTCCTTTAATAGTTGTACCGAAAAAAGATCGAACATGGCGTATCTGCGTCGACTTTCGTCGTCTAAACGAGGAAACGATCCCTGATCGATTCCCAGTGCCATGTACTGACGATATTTTGTCTTTGTTAGGTCAGAATAAATATTTTACCAGTTTGGACTTACTTAAAGGCTTTCACCAGATATCATTAGAAGAAGATAGTATCCCATACACAGCCTTCAGCACAGCCAGGGGACATTATGAATTTTTACGGATGCCTTTTGGTTTACGTTGTGCTCCTATAACATTTACAAGAATGATTAACATAGTGTTTGGAGACTTGTTAGGGGATATATTGCATGCCTATATGGATGATCTTGTAATCTTTTCCAACACCTTAGAGGAACATCTACGTAAGTTAGAACTAGTACTACAGAGATTAAGACAACATAACTTAAGGGTAAAGATTAGTAAGTGTGAATTTTTCAAAACAGAATTAATATATTTGGGTTTCATGGTGTCAAGCCAAGGTCTTAAAGTAGTCCATGATAAGGTGTCGGCTATACGTAATTTTCCCATACCTACTAATGTCAAGGGAATACAGCAATTTCTGGGTTGTAGTGGATATTACAGGCGTTTTATACGCAACTATTCAATAATAGCCGCTCCTTTAACTGATCTTACGAAGAAGGGCGTAGATTTCATATGGTCTGAGCAACATCAACAGGCGTTTAATACTTTGAAAGATGAACTGTGTAGTTCTCCTATCTTAAAATTTCCTGACTTCGGTAAGGAATTCTTCATTGCAACAGACGCCTCAGACTTAGGAGTAGGAGGGGTATTGCTTCAGCAATATGATAAACAGTTTTTCCCGATAGCTTTCTATTCTCGAAAATTGAGAACTTCCGAAAGTAAGTATGCAGTAATAGACAAGGAAGGACTAGCTATTGTTAATTCGCTAGTGCATTTTAAGTTCATAATTTACGGTTATCCCGTTAAGGTTCTTACTGACCATAAACCACTAACAGAGTTCTTTAAAGGCTTCAATCACAGCCCTAAACGAACTCGGTGGCATTTAATCATTCAAGATTTTGGCGCAAGAATCGGGTATTTACCTGGGAAAGCAAATATCATTGCGGATGCATTATCACGCAACCCCGTGTCATCTTGTACGGAGTCTTTAGCTGAATTAATAGATATATCAACATCCATGCCTATTGTAAAAACAATATCTGAACAAGAAGATTTAGGCTGGAGTGCTGAATTGTTACAGACTGAGCAAAGAAAAGATCAGAAAATAGAAACAATTATAAATGCTTTGAAAGGCAATCATAAAGAAAAAGAATATATAAAGTATAAGCAGCAGAATTATGTAATCAAAGATAATATTCTGTGTAGGACTGTGACAAGGAAAACCCGCAATACACCACATGTAACTAACGACCAGGTAGTAGTACCAAACTCACTTGTTTCCACTGTCCTGAATTGGTTGCATTCAAATCCATTACATGGACACCCTGGGTTCTCATTAATGTCACAGAAAGCCAAATCATTGTTTTATTGGCATACAATGCTTACAGATATAAAAAGACACATAGCTAATTGTCGCACATGTCAGGAAAACAAAGGGCATACGAAAACACCTGTTAGCTTAGGAGCTTATCCTGTTCCCAATCAACCCTTTGAAAGAATACATTTAGATTTGTTAACAGGATTTTACGAGTCAGACAGAGGAAATAAGCACCTCTTAGTAATTATAGATGCTTTAACTCGATATACAGAACTAATAGCGCTTAAAACTAAAACTGCGATTGAATGCGCTAGGAAGTTTTACGAGTGTTACATTTGTAAACATGGAATTCCACACATGATAATCTCAGACTCGGGTGGTGAATTTAATAATCACTTTCTTATCTCATTGTGTGAATTCCTCAACATAAAGAAGGTCAATACCATGATATATCACCCAGAGTCGAATGGGCTAGTGGAAAGAGCAAATAGGAAGATATTAAATATATTAAGGGTAACACTAGGGGGATCAGACCCCAACTGGGATATTGCAATACCGGCGGCACTGAGTACTCTGAATCATTCATATCATATATCAATTAAAATGTCACCGCATGAAGCATTGTATGGTACCCCAGTTAGAACACCTTTCCATGTATTAACGCCTACAACTAATCTATCAAATCCTTTAAAAGAATGTATAAATGCAAGTATAAGTCGATATGATATCCTTCGAAAGAATTTAGAAGAATCACAAATCATAATGAAAAGGAATCATGATAAAATAGCGAAACCAACTAAAACATATACCGTGGGTGATAACATCTATATTCAAATCAATGTCAGAAAAGGGCTCAACTATAAACTAACACCTAAGTTTGAAGGCCCATTTAACATTTTGGAAACATTAACGGCCAATAGGTTTAGAATTCAAAACGTAGCCCAACCCACGGATGAGAGAATAGTACCATTGTCTCACATAAGAAATTAAAAAGAAGTGAGGAAAAATTTTAGTTTTTGTGATTAAAAGTTTTCTTTTTAATACAGGAGTAATTACATATGTTTTTTCTCGTTACAGGTTTCCAAGATGAATTTTTTGTTGTTGGGAGTGATATTGTTCGCTCAGACATTTTTTTCGTATGGGATGAGTTCTAAGACTAAGAATATATATTTTAAATATGGAAATATAGTTGAAAGACAAGAAGACATTTTTATTACATCAACCAACGTAATTGTCGAAGTGCATATGCAAGCAATTTTTCTTCAAGAGAATGATGTCACTAGCTTAAGAACCGCCATTTCAAGGTTTTCTGCATCATTGGATGAGTTGCATAGGAGACATTTTCATTTGACTACTAAGAGTTTGCTTGGATCAACATTAAAAGTTGCAGAGATGCTATCTGATGACTTGAAAAATAAGACTGGAGAGACAGGATCTTTGGCTTATGACCTTTTGATGTGGACTGTAGGACACGAACAAAAAGAAAGACGGAATCCGTTCATTTATGCTGCATTAAGCATCTTTGGGTCTGTTGCAAGTTTAGGTTTAGGACTTTCCAATCGTCTTAAAATTAGTAATCAAAATAAGAAAATTGAGTTCTTGACTCATAAAGATGAATTGATTATGTCAGAACTAAGGGATCAGTTAGCTTCAATCAATAAAATTATGGATTTGTTAAATGAACATTCAGATAATATCGTTCAAATTATGGAAGTACAGGATTTGTTAGCAACATTAACGTATTATGATTCAAAGATAGATCACATACATAACAGAATTGCACATTTCATTGAGAAATCCAAGGATTATGTAGAAGCTATCACGTTAGCAACTAAAGGTGTATTGTCGCCCCATTTGTTGCCTATACGTTACTTAAAATTAGTTCTGGAGAACACTAGGGATAAACTAGGCTATGTTCCTTTGTTAGACGAACATAGGTTAGAATTTTATTACAGCCTAATTACAGTAAACGTAGATAATAACAAGATTAGGATTACAATTCCCTTTGATTCTTCTGATGCCTGGCAATCTTACAGGATATCACCATTTCCGACTTTCATGACGAATCACTCAAATCCAGTAATATCCAGTTTGACAGGACACGTATTGATTTCCCCAGACAAGGAAACATATACGGTCATTAAAGACTTAAATCAATTAACTCACTGTTCAGACGCAATGGATAGAAAAATATGTACAGCTGACTCATTTGAATTCCGTAAAAACTTGATGGATTCATGCGAGTTAGGTGTAGTGCTAGACGGTGTTCTCTCCCATACAAGTGAAAATTGTCTGGATAAGCTTTATCCCTTTGACAATAAAGAATTCAATTGCAGACTAAATAATGGCTCGTGGATACGATACGACAAGGACGGCTTCAATGTATCATGCCCTGACGGATCCACATCCTTCAACAACATCTTCGTCGCAGCAGATGGCTGTATCGGGACTTCCCCGAATTCCATGGTGACTGGCCTACGGACAATCATCAGAGAACGAGCTTACTTCGCGAACTTCACGTGGACCTCTACAACGCCCGCACTTCCTCTCCCCTATAAAGGAAGTGTGGCGAAACGCTTAATGAAACTTACCGAAAAGGACCACCTGTCGCCGACTTACAAAGAGATTCTTCACCCTATATTACTAGCAGGTTTATGTGTAACGGTGTTAATTTTTATCGCCGTGAACATCCTTGTTTGGCGTAGGTTACGGCACAGCAAGCAGCTACAAAGGAACGAGTTGAATAGCCCTGACAATACCCCTTACCTGATCCAGTTCAAAGCTGTATGAGTGGCCACCTCATTTGCTAAGGGAGTAATTTGTCAGGATGATGTTTGTATGAAAAGCTGATTAGTACGCTAGTAATATGTAATTAAAGAAATTCTCTACATTTGCATTGTTAAAAATACATTTAAAATAACATTTAAAAAAATAAATAAAATAAAAAAGGATATAAATCATTTTTTTCTCTCGGCATCTAATAAAAATATATAAGCCGGAATGTTAAAAAAGAAAAGAGAAAAAAAAAAAAAAGAAAAAAATATAAGATATATAACAGAATCTATGGGCATCTAATAAAATGTATCAGCCCTATATATAAATATATATATATATATGTACGAAACCGTGGTACGTGTACGTACCAGGAATTTGTATTTGTGCACTAAAAATTGAGTATCTTGTTTCTGACAAAGGTAACAATTATTCTTTATCAAGTTACCGAATCATTTGTAAGTCAGAATTTGTTTTGTTTTTTGGTACCATGTAATCATTTGCTAGCAATGTACCATATATATGATCTTGGTTTTATCATGCATTTTTCTTTTTGCTTTGGTAATATCTTTTTTGTATGCATTATTGTTATTGTTTTTGATGTGCCTATTTGGACATTCGTCCTCAGTTGGATATAGCTAGTTTTGAACAAAGAATGATACGTATGTCCAGTCACACCTAATAACCATGTTTCGGCTTGTTGTTAAATTTTTGTAAAAAAAAATTGAGATAGCTGGCCGAGCTTATGTAATGATTAGAATAGTAATATTACATGTTTAAAACAAATGACGTAATATGTCATGTTGGTTGGAAGAGCTGACCGTGAGATTTGCTATGGTCAACTCAAATTGTAAGCAGGATGTAAGATGCTAAGTTGCCATTCTTTCTTAGTGTCAACACATTGTCTCTTCGTGTGAAAGTTTGTGACGTCACCGGATGCAGGTGTCTTCCGATTCCGTCACTTGGTTAAGAAAAAGCAAGTATACGATATTTGTGATATCGGTAATTTATTCAGTTCATATCTAAACTTCACCAGAATTGGTCATGTGGACCAACACAGCTTCCTCCAGTGATGGAGATGTTTAACTCAGTTGTTATTCACAATAAAACTTAAAAACTACTAAAATGTGTTCAGTAAACCATTCAAATACATCTGAAAACAAC
The DNA here is from genome assembly GCF_036898095.1 of Palaemon carinicauda. Lineage (NCBI taxonomy): Eukaryota > Metazoa > Arthropoda > Malacostraca > Decapoda > Palaemonidae > Palaemon > Palaemon carinicauda. Next base: position 142,103,993 of record NC_090726.1, on the reverse strand, counting down.
TCATACTCAAATGTGTGCTTAAGACAGTAGCACACCAATATATATATATATATATATATATATATATATATATATATATATATATATATATATATATATTATATATATATATATATATATATATATATATATAAATAATACATATAAATATATATATATATATATATATACATACTGTATATATAAATATATATATGTATATATGTATATACATATATATATTAAATATATATATATATATATATATATATATATATATATATATATATATAAACATATATATACATAAATATAAATATATATATACAATATATATATAAATATATAAATATAAATATATATATAGATATATATATGTATATATATATGTATATATATATATATATATATATATATATATATATACAATATATATATATACATATATATATATAAATATAAAATATATATATATAAATATATATATATATATATATATATATATATATATATATATATATATATATATATAGATATATATATATATAAATGTATATGTATAAATATTTACATATATATGAATGTATATATATATATATATATATATATATATATATATATATATATATATATATATAAATGTATATATATATATATATATATTTATAAATATATATACATATATATATATATAGATATATATATATATATAGATTTATAAATATATATATAAATATAAATTTATATATAAATATATATTAAATATAATATATATTTTATGTATATATAATACATATATATATATATATATATATATATATATATATATATATATATATATAATCCATCGTATAGCTGCACTTCACTTTTCGAAATTTGCACTTAATGTGCATTTAACATTGATCCGCTATTCACACCTACCCACACTTAAATCTAGTGAGCATTCCATGGAAAATTGATTGATTGGTTGATTTAAAGTTTTCAGGCGTCCTGACATCTAAGGTCATTGATGCCGAATTCCATGAAAAATAAAAACAAGTAGTGTGTAGCTTTATACACAGGATTTATTGGGTATACAAATATACTGTACACGTCCGTTCGGATTTAAGACGCTACGTCTGAGACGCTACGTCTAAGACGCTAGGGTCTAAAAGGGTTTTGGTCTAAAGACACTTTATGATTATCAAATAAATTTCCTAGCCTATATAAAGAACAATCACCTAACGATAAATTTGGTATATTGAACAGTTTATTTTACGACAATTCTTCATAAAGAACAATCATTTAACGATAAATTGGTATAATTACCTGTTTATCTTAAAATTTTCTAGTTAAGTTGTTCTGATGTATCCCAATGTTGTTAATTGTAAAATTTATTCTTTCTTCGTATTTTAGTTTTAATTTGAAACCCACAATGGACAATATTACATAAATAGTAAAAACAACGAAGACTAACTAAGCTAAAACAGCAACTTATTGGATATGTGAAGACCCAGTATTCCAGGGGTCTCATCTTCAGCAGAAATTATGAAAAATTTAGAACACAGCCATGCAGGCGGTATTGATAATATGTTCCCCAAGCATCAAACAAAATTTGAGAAAAAGCTTTTGCAACATCAGAAACGCCTGCTCCAATAATTTCTGACGCAACTGGTGTGATGCCAGAAGGTTCCCAGTCGCTGCTACCTATCAATGCTTGCATCACTCGAAATTTTCAGGAAATAAGAAATAAACAATCTCGCAAGCTTCCAACATCAATTGTTGATGTAGTATTCAAGGCAGATTTAGAATAACCATGGGAAGTAGAAAGTTGAAAGGAATATGATAGTGAACAAGACGATGAACAGAGAATTTTGAATTTTACAGCACTACCATCATTGCATAAGTTAGGTTCATCAAAGCACTGGTTCGATGATGGAACTTTGAAACCCGAACATCTTTTACCATGTATATACAATACATGCCGAAATCCATGGTGAAATATATCATGTTGTGTTTGCGCTACTACTATGGAAATCTGAGAAATCTGTGTAAAAATGTTGTATCCTATTGTAGAAGAGATGGAAGCGCATGGAATTGAAATTGACATAAAATGGAGGCTAGCATAAACTTTGAACCGTCAGATCAAAATGCATTTTACGTATTTTTGGTGATATTGTTAATTATTTTTGCCTTTTTCATTTTTGCCTAACTAACTGAAGAAAAATCATTCAGCAATTGAGGCTTGCAAATCTTTATAATAGTGGTATAAACTCTTCTTTATCCTATCGAAAAATGAACGATTTGGCCTTATACCTATTGCTGATGTACCAATAAGAATGCAATGCTTAAAACAAAGTACACCTGAAAATGCATTGCCATTTATTGAGTACATAGAAATACATTTGTACAGGAAATGTAATGACGGAATGGAAGACGTTCCAAAATTTAAATCAAAATTCCTGAAAGGAATGTTAACGAGTTCCCACTCGATGATAAAGCACGCACGATAAATTCTGTTGAAGATTGGCACAAAAAACTTAGTGCCTTATTAGGATTTCATTCAAATCTGAAAGATCTTCTCGATGCTCTAAGAAAAGAACAAATCATCAAAACAAGAATATCTCAATTTACCGTAGGGGAAAGCCACAAGAAGTAAAATACCAAAGCAGCAAAGAGAAAAAAAAAGAATTTTAGAAGTTTTTGCTAAATTAAAAGAATATTTCCATGGAAGAGTTACCTCCATAGTATTGAAAATAATCTGTAATCTTTTGACACTACTATTTTCATTTTAACGTTTTAATTTTCTAATATTTTTTCCATTTTTACGTTTTCATTTTTAGGTTTTTTTAATTACTGTTACTCATTTTTATTATTTTCAAGTTTCTTTATTTCTATTCGTTTGAATGTATTTTATTTCAAGAATCCTTCATTTTGTTCATTTCTATTAACGTAATCAGACCAAAATTCTTTACACTAAAATAACGTATGCCGTTCATTCAAACATGTAAACGACCCATTGATTGCTGTAGTGATAGTACATAATTGTAAGACTTGTTATGATAGATTGGTAATGTCGGTAATCTTTGGACTTCTGTTTGCATACAGTTAGGTTTCGATTTTCTGGAACCTTTTTTAATAATGAGTTGCCATTTAAACTTATTAATTTTAGATCACAATTAAACCCAAGCCTTCTTAACCTTACAAAATCTATATTATTTTTCATAGTGTGCGGAGGCTCCAGTTAGGTGATAACCGAGAGGCGAGATGAATGCAAGTAAACTTTATCAAACAATAATTGAGTTTAAATAATGATGTGCGAGAAAGAGTCACAAAAATTCAAACATAAAAAACTATGATTACACAAGTTGATCTATAATAGTGTAGGGAAGACCGAGTAACAAGTTACAAAAAAAAAAAAACCGTTCCAGTGTATTGGCCTGTATGAAACATGACTCGCTCCTAAAAATGACATACATGTGAAATAGGGCGCCCTGCTCTAGAAAGGCGTACTGTAGGCGGATCATCAAGCAGGAAATATGCAGATTTTAGGCAGTCAATGGACACATCTTCTTTGCCAAGGATGTTGACGCAGAAAGTCTTCAGCGTACGACGGATCACGAGGAATGGGCGTTACCGGTGACTTGCTAGTGTCATTGCACAAGGAAATGTGCGTTGCCGAATGCAGATCTGTTGATATGTGTTGCTTAGCTCGGGGCTTGTAAGTCTGGCGGCATGGAGTAAATTTTCCCACAATGTGACGTAGGAGATTGTTGGAGGAGGTTGCAGACAAAGTCCCAGGAAGACCCAAGGAAGGTGGGTAAACTAGTTGGAGTCCTTGCAGCGGGACAACAAAGCTGCTTTAAGAGTGCAATAAAAAGGTTCAACCATTCCATCGGCAGAAGGGTTGTAGGCGGTTGTCTGATGTAGGGTGATTCCCAGGAGGTAAGCTAATGATGTCCACAATTGAGAGGTGAAACTGGTACCCCGGGCACAAGTAATATGCTCAGTGATACCAAATCTCGCTATCCATCCTGAGAGTAAGGCAGATTTACATGAGGCGGACATTACAGTTTCCATGGGAATAGCTTCAGGCCAACGAGTGGAGCGGTTGATAATGGTAAAAAAGGTAACGATGTCCTTGTAATGTGGGTAGGGGCCCAACTACGTCGAAGTGGATGTAGGCAAACCGGCAGTGAGGCTGAGGAAAGGTGCCCACTCCTGAATCCATATGTCAATGTACTTTTGAAGTTTAGCATGAAGTACAAGTGCGGCCCGATCCTTAGCATCCTTAGTAATGCCATGCCAAATGAACTTCGTCTTTAGTAGATATGCAGTACATCGGCACGAGGGATGTGAAAGGCCATGAATGAAATCAAACACCTGTTGGCATATTGGAGCAGGTATCCACGGTCTAGGTCTACCAGTACTGATGTCACAAAGAAGCGTGCCGTTGGAGTTGTCAAGGGGAATGTTTTCCCAATGGAGGGATGTGCAGGATATCCAACATGCTTGGTAATTTGGATCTTTTTGTTGGGCTTCTGCTAAGGCCGTATAATCCAATCGTAGGTGAATGGCAGCCTATATGTTTCTTGACAGGGCTTCAGCAATGGGATTCATTTTCCCAGGGACATGTTGAAGGGTGCAATTGTATTCAGTCACGGCAGAGAGATGTCACCGTTGACAGCGGACCAGGCGTCGGAATGTCGAGTGAAGGCAGGCACCAGAGGCAAGTGGTCCATGCAAATGACGAAGGATGTACCTTTCAGGAAGTGGCGAAAGTGGCTGACAGCCCAGTGTATTGCCAGTAATTCACGGTCGAAGGTAATGTACCCGGATTCCACCTTGGACAGTTTTCTATTGAAGAAGGCCAAATGGGCGGGGTGAGCGGTTGACCACCTGTTCGAGTACTGCACCAATACCAACATCACTAGCATCATTGGAGAGAAGGAGAGGTGCTTATGGCACAAGAAAAGTGAGAGCAGCAGTGGATGATAGGGCATTCTTTGTGTTGCAGAAGGCCATTTCTTGAAGGGGACCCCCTTTCAGGTCTTTTGGCTTGACCTTGAGGAAGACATAGAGGGGGCAAGACTGGCGGCGATGGCTGGCAGTGGTAATAGATGATCATGCCCAAGAATTCTTGCAGTCCTTTGACAGATAAGGGCGTGGGATAATTCTGAATGACTGCTACCTTCTCAGGGATGGGGTGAATTCCTTCAGGAGTGGTGAGGTGCCCTAGGAACAATACTTCGTTGGCGCAAAAGGTACACTTGTCTTACTGGACTACAAGGCCGTTCTGTTGTAGGAGGTCGAGCACAATGTGTACATGACGGAGGTGTTTCTATTTGGAGGAAGAGAACAAAAGTATGTCATCCACATAGAATAAACAAAAGGGGAAGTCCCCTAAGATATCATCCATGAGGTGTTGAAAGTAGCCCCTGCATTACGAATGCCAAAATAGGAGTAATGGAAGGTGCATGTACTGAAGGAGGTGGTGATGGTGGTCTTGGGGATGCCTTTGGGTTCATGGGCACCTGATAATACCCCTTCAGGTGGTCGAACGTGGAGAAGACCTTCGCTTTGGGCAAGTAGCAGGTCACGTTTGCGATGTTTGGGAGGGGATAGTGATCTGATCCTTCTGCAAGTTCAGGCACCTTTAATCCCCACACAGATGAAGAGAGCCATCTTTCTTCAGGACGATGTGTGAGGGTAACGACCAGGGGCTTGAGGCCTTTTCACAAAGGCCCATTTCTTCCATTTCAGCAAACATTTGTTTACCAGCTGCCAAACGATCCTGAAACTGGCGAATAATGGG
>NC_090726.1:142085720-142093220 GCF_036898095.1 Palaemon carinicauda | reverse complement strand
AAGACATTTTGGCACTATTTACAAAAGTGATCCTCTAGCAAGAAATTTTTTTACTTTATGAATTAGGGTGATCCCCTAGCAAGACATCTTTGCACTTTATTTACAAGAGTATTTCTCTAGCAAGACATCTTTTTACTTTATATATTAGGGTGATCTCTTAGCAAGACATTTTTGCACTATTTACAAGAGTGATCCCCTAGCAAGACATCTTTTTACTTCATGTGCTAGGGTGATCCCCAACACGACATCTTTGTACTATTTACAAGAGTGATCCCCTCGCAAGATATCTTTTTCACTTCATGTATTAGGGGGGATCTCCTACCAAGACATCTTTTTGCTTTATGTATCGGGGTGATCCCTAGCATCATATCTTTGCACGTTATTTACAAGAGTGATCCTCTAGCAAGACATCATCTTACTTAATGTATTTGGATGATCTACTAGCATGACATCTTTTCACTATTTACAAGAGTGATTCCATAGCAAGACATCTTTTTTATTTCATGTATTAGGGTGATCTCCTGGCAAGACATCTTTGCACTCTATTTACAAGAGTGATCCCCTAGCAATACATCTTTCTACTTCATGTATTAGGGTGATTTCCTGACAAGACATCTTTGCACTGTTTACAAGAGTGATCTAGCAAGACATCTTTTCTACTTCAAGTATTAGGGTCATCCCATGGCAAGACATCTTTTTACTTCATCCATTACGGTGATCCCCTAACACAACATCTATGTATTTTATTTATTAGGGCGATCCCCCTAGCAAGACATGTTATTACTTCATTTATCAGGGCGACCCCCTTCCTAGATATTACTCAAGTTCGCATTGGTTAGTTTCATGATTTCCGGAAATAAAACAATTTAAGAATATCCTGTGCATTGCATTGGTCTTGGAAGTTACATTCCTTTTTTACATTTAAGCTAATGAGTGAGCAAATGTTAAAATTAGTAATATGACAAATTGGACAAATACACAAATTTGTTAATTGTAAAAAGACGGATTATTCAAAGGTAAAGGATAAAAAATAACTAGAGAAATAAATCAATGACGATATAAAATGATAGGTTTTCTGCCTTGATCTAGTATCTTGAGTGGGTTTGCATGGATCGGACGTATTTAAGTAAAATAAAATCTTCTCTCGTATAGGTCTTAGCCCCGACTAGGGACAGAGCCTAATTGAATATATATTGTGCGAGAACACTCTCTGAATAGGGTATAGCACAAATATTCTGCTATAACCTTACTTTGCCTTTACTCGCAAAAAAAATGCACGAAAAACTCATTAATTCAGGATACCCTGTATTCCATTCTTAAATGATATCCATAAAACACAGTGAAATGTAGAGAACTAAATGAAAGACGGTTCCGTGACTAATACCTAAATTAGTAATAGGGAATTTAATAGACCAAAGTTTTTGTCTAACAAATTAAGATGAGTCGGCAACTGAAGACCAGACTGGAAAACAATACTCAAAATATGGTAAATTTCCTCGGGATAGACTAATCATCAAAATTCTTTAACATTCTCAAAACTAAATTTGCAACCAAGAACCATGCCTAGATTTTTAAAGGAGTTGTATATAGTTAAAGAAACATTGTCAACGTAAATCGGTAGATCTCGAGGAGCCACTACCCTTGACCTATTTACAATAATGCTTTAGATTTTGTTTGGGTTTATCTTCATGCCCCATAATTTGCATCATGTGCTAATTTTAGCTAGATATCTAACGGGGGATTCAGCAACCATAGGCTAACATTTAGGAGATAGAATTGATGTAGAGAGAGTAGCAACGAGCTTGTTTTCTATATCAAACAGCATATGCGTGTATAGTATGAAAAGCAAAGGGGCAGGTACTCTACCCCAAGAAACACCATATATTTCAATCCTATAGTCGCTATGGTGTCTTATCTTCTACTGTTAAAACCACATAGTATATTCAGCACTAACTTTTATATAAGCTGCCAATATCTGAATATTTAATTTCTAGTCAATCTAAAAACTAAGTTTATTAGGTATCTATTTCCTAACTCTTTACTTCTTCTTTGTCTACATCTTTTCCCACTTCTATGTGGGGTCGATGTTTCTGGTCAGCTTTCTCCATCTACCTCTGTCCCACACCTCATCACCGGTTAATCCATTTGATCGAAGGTCATCCTTGATACAGTCCACCCACCTTCGCTTTGGTCTCCCTCTCCTCATTCCCTGTACCTCCATTTCCAACACTCTCCTCCCAATATACTTTTCATCTCTCCTCATGACATAACCATACCACCTCAGTCTACTTTCTTGGATCTTATCTGATAGTTTTCTAATTCCTGTGGTACCTCTAATTACCTCATTCCGTATCTTATCTCTTCTTGTCACCCCACACATTCATCTCAACATTCTCATCTCTGCCACATCCATCTTCTTCTCTTCTGTCTTTTTTATTGCCCACGTCTCCGCTCCACATATCATTGCCAGTCTCACAACTGTTCTGCGTACTTTACCTTTCAACTTAACCCCTATTTTCCTGTCGCATAGTACTCCACGCGCTGTTTTTCCAATTCTTCCATCCTGCTTGTATTCTGTGGTTTATTTCTGCCCCAGATCACCATCCTTTTTTTTCAGGGAATACCATTTGTTTTTACTTTAAATTGCTTTTTTTATAAATCAACTAATTTCCCGGCGTATTTCATTTCCAATCATTCAATTTGAAATGAATGAAAACTTCTTAATATCCGTTTGTTCCATTTTACGGTAAATTTACCAATATAAAATATTGTTCCCTTACTAAAATAATAAAAACTATATTTAATCTTCAAATAGACCCTATTTAATTTAATATCACATCATTACCTCACTCGAAACTTTACTAAAACACCCTAACCTTCAAGGCATCAAGAACCTTTAAGCCCTTCGTCCATTTTACCCTTCATCTTTAGCTGTAGCCTACTTACGTAAAACTGTTCCTCTCGCATCCAATCAACTCGGCTTCCATAAAACATTTATTATTTTCTTGCTCGTCAATCATTGAGCCCCTTTTCATCTCTTATCCACTTCATCATACCGGATGATACAAAAAGAAATCGGGGTCTCTATTACTTTTTGCTATTGGATAATAAGTGCTTGAACTAAAGACAATTTCACACTTACCACGTCTATAGAAATATTTATTCAATTCTCAACATGCATAGAGTAAATTCTATTAATTCCTTCCAAACAGCTCTAGGAAAGGCGTTTAAGAGAACGAAACAATGAAATTACAATAAAAAATAAGAAAAAGAAACCGACAAAATAGTCAAAGCAACACAGCAATCACATGTAAGGCTGAATCAATGAAAATAGTTAACTGTGATCACGACATGATCATCATAAGGCGGAAGGAAAAACATAGAAAAGTAATAAATTTAGATCACAGCATGGAGGAAAAACACACCTGCAACATAGAAGACAAATAAAAAAAAAAAAAATAGAAATTCAAGAGCAGAAAAGTGGAGAACTTTACAAACTGAAAAGGTAAACTTCTATCCCTAAATGATCGTCGAGATTAAATAGAAAACTAGACAAATGATGACGATGAATATTAGGAAGAAATAAAAGCCCACATATCATTATTGGTTCAATTAACTGGACGCTTATAAAGAGTAACGGCAAGTTCTACATATAAATAATTTAATTACTAGGAACAAAATGGCGGGCAAGTTTTACATATAAATAATTTAATTACTAGGAACAAAATGGCGAAGTCCAAAAGGAAAATAATATAAAAAATGCTTAAAAGGGAATAATGATCAAAACGTTCGAGAACGGAGGAAAGGAAACAACGACGAAAAAATTAAAATGATGGTAATGGAAGGTCCAGAGAAATTGGCAAAGGTGAGAGATTAGGGGTATTTCAGCATTCTTTCATTATACGCCAGCTGAACATTTACCTAGCTATATAAATGGTGAACTATGCACTCTGTGGCACAGAGTCAGACAGATATTTTCTTGCTTAAAATAACTTTACTTTGTCATTTACTGATGTGCTTAACAGAGTAATCACAAAAACTCGATAAGCACAATTCCTGTTTTTCTGAACCTGAATGGACTAATTTATAATTAGCTTCTCGGTCCTATAAAATTAAGAACCTTTTACTCGCCTTTGTTGCCAGTGTAGACTTAAATGGTATTTGTTCCGTAATTGGAATACAAACCAATTATTTATAGGGGTATTAATTTCAGCGAAGCTGAAAGATGAGCCTTTAGATTTTTAGCGAAGGTTAACGACCCATACCACTAGTTAGCGGGGGTGGGGGTGGGGGTTAGTAGCTACCCCTCTCACTCACACACCTGTGACTGTAACTCACTTTGTTTTTGGCTCGAATGGGGAATGTTTATTACTGCTCTCTCTCCTCACCAAATTTTGGACAGCCATTACTAATTGCTTTTTTACCTTCTCTTTTCAGTTTGTGTGTGCCTTCCCTGCCAGTGATGGGTACCTACCTTGGTCCCGAGGGTAGCTCCTGCGGAACTTTTATGTCCGCTGTTGACAGCAATCCACCCCGATTATGTCCGGCTTGTAGGGGGCAACGGTGTAATGTTGATAATATGTATGTTGAGTGTCAGGAGTGGTCTGCATCCCAGTTTAAAGGTTTGAGTGACGACGCAAGAAGTCTAAAAGGGATTCTTCTCCTTCAGAGTCTTCCTCGAAGAAAAAGAAACCCAAAGTTCATTCCAGCCTCCCCCCCCCCTCTTCCTCTGAAGCTTCTTCTCGTCGAGCAGTAGTGCAAGCCCATTAACTCCTGGCTTCCATTTTGCAGGTATGGTCGTCCCTGGAATTGCCTGGCCGGCCTTCCAAGGAGGTGTTAGTGCAGATTATTCAGCGGGATGCAGATTTGCAGCGTTCATCTGCTTCTGAGGTTAATCCTTTGGCCCTTCTGAGTGTGGATCTTGTGGTCCCAGAGGAGTCGTCTGTGGCCCTGCCTGCTGACTTCGGTCCTGCCTCATCCTCTGCTCCTTCCGTCACTGCCGAGGACTGCGCCCCCCCCCCCCCGACCTCGCTGACCATCCTTTCTCTCCTGTGGGTGATCACCTCTCTCATTTGCAAGAGACCACCCATAGAGACTTCTCTTCAGAGGCCTGCAAGTGACCAGCTTGCTGTTCAGCCCTACCCTGTGGAGGCTCGCCCTGGCGGTCGTCGCTCTCGCAGTAGTCGACCTCGCAGTCGTCGCCCACAACGTCCCCTCAGACGTGCTCTTTTGCCTTTGGTAAAGAGACATTTGTTTGTCTCGTCATCATCCGCCACAGACAATCCCCTTCGGAGAATACTCCTTCATCTAGATTTCTGGTTCCCGACCTTAGCCTGTACCTACAGACTCTCCACGGTCTAATCGTTTGCCAGCCTTGTGGCGCTCGACAGACCATCACTTCTTACCATCTGCTCGCCGATGAACTCCGAGGCTTGCCAGTTGGTTCCAACCATCTGGTCAGTCTTCCACAAGCGAGTTGTCTACAAGTTGCTCCTAGTCATTCGCTAATGGTGGTCCATTCTCGACCCTCACTGGTGGTTTGCCGTTCTCCTAAGGGTCACAGCCCTTCCCCGGGTCACTGATCGTCAGGGCGCCGATTTTCGACCAGCTGACCTCCGACCCACCGATCTTCATCTTGTTGATCGCCAGTAGCCTGCTGCTCGTCAACAGTCATCGGCTGCTCGCCGGTCACCTTCTTGTTGGTCACCAACTCGCAGCTCTCCAAGAGCGGAAAGCAAATGACATCAGCCTCGCGCTGCTCGTAAGTAACAGATCGCCACCTCATGTTGAAGACAGTGTTCCTAATTGCCTTGGCTTTGGGCAAAAGAGTCAGCAAACTTCATGGTCTCTCATATGATACCGCCCATTCAAAGGGACGAGGAGAGTTAAGCTTCAGCTTCATACCTGAGTTTGTAGCAAAGACTCAAAATCCATGGGTAGCGGATCCTATATTTGATTCCTTCTGGATAACAAGTCTCCGTTCTGTAACCGACAACCCAGACCTTCTGTTACTGTATCTGGTAAGTAGTTTGAGGCATTATCTCAAAAGAACAGCAGCAGCTCACACCCTTGTGCCTGCATTTTTCATCAGCACGGGGAGGGTCAAGAGGAGGATCACGAAATACACCATCTCTGCTTGGATTTGCAAGGTCACTGACCTTGCACTAAATCCAGATCCTTCTCCAACACATCAACCCAGAGCACATGACGTCAGGGCAATGGCTACGACCCTGGCCTTCAAACGTAACTACTCTGTGGCGCATGTTTTACAAGCAGGCGTGTTGAAGCGTCAGACGACCTTCACCACCCACTACCTTCAAGACGTAACCCATAGGAGACTCGATACATTCTCTATCGGTCCTGTGGTGGCTGCACAACAACTGGTTTAATACCTCAAGCTCCCTAATGGACAAGTAGCAGGAGGTTAAGGGCATTGGTAACCCGGCTTTAGTCTGAGAGAATAAGAATCACTGGCTCTTTCTTTTCTTGATCAACCCAGCGCACATGACGTCAGGGGCAATGGCTATGTCTCTGGCCTTCAAATGTAACTACTCTGTGGTGCAGGTTTTACAAGCGGAGTGTGGAAGCAGCAGACGACCTTCACCGCCCACTACCTGCAAGACATAACCCACAAGAGACTCGATATGTTCTCTATCGGTCCTGTGGTGGCTGCACAATAACTGGTTAATACCTCAAGCTCCTTAATGGACAAGTAGCAAGAGGTTGAGGGCATTGTTAACCCGGTTTTAGTCCAAGAGAATGAATAAGAATTATTGGCTCTTTCTTTTCTTCATCCTTCCCTCTCTTGGGGAAAATCAGCATCCAGGGTCCTCTGCAAAGCTGACCTCAACCACTGCAGGTAAACCATTGTTCCTTGTGTAACATAGTATTGTGTCAATACTGTTGCGCATTTAGAAGTAATTTGTATTTATCCCAACGATACAAACCTGTAGCTATTTATGCAGATTTGCCCGGAAACCCAGTCCCCCTTGAAGTCCTACCTCCACGCAAATTGCCCTCTGCCTCCCAGGACTTAGATACACTTTGATACATTAATTCTAATAGCAAGAATACGCGAGCCATTCAGTGATGACTATTTGGTACACTTGATGGGGGTTCCATCATTTAGGACTTTAGAAATGTTTTTTCTCTGTGGACTTTGATGAGGAGGATACATGACAATCATCCAGAATATTTAGAGTGGGTGTATGTCAAAGATAGTATATAATTCTATTTAGTAAGCGCTCTTATAAATTTATCATTTGTAATAAAAGTTCACAATTCTTAGAATTTCCCATATGAAATTTAGGAATGACAGGTGGGAAACAATGTACAATGTATGCTTATAATCAATAACATTTGAACATTATTATATATTTTTCTGCTGTCGAGACGAAAAGTGCAATGTTGCAAATTTAAAGTTGGTTTGAAATCAACTAATCAATGTGTGCAAATTAACTATATCTAAATAAAAAGACACAATACCGTCACCATCACAAC
>NC_090726.1:142068220-142078220 GCF_036898095.1 Palaemon carinicauda | reverse complement strand
CCAGTCCCTGACTCCAACCACCCTTCCCCTACACTGTATATAGTGATCATTTATTCACATAATAAACAGTAGCCTGACAAGAGTAGGTGAGCCCGGTGTTATGGTGAAGGGATCCCGAAATTCGAGGGGGGATAAGGGAGATTCGAACCATCTGATGTCCTTGATTGTCCCCTCCCCCATCCGTCCACCTCCATCCATCCCGTGCCCCAGCAGAGATAACACTGAGGTTGGGGAGGGAGGGGGAGGGATGGGAATGGGATGCCGGCCCACTTCCGGCATCGACCTTTTCATTTCCGGGGCCTCAGCAAATACTTTCGGTTGGTAGCATAAAACTCGCTCCCAGAAATTTAGTTCTTCCCAGATGGTAAAAAAAAGTCATATCGTCTTTTACGATATTCACCTTTAAGTTGGCTTTTCACGAATAAATACAATAATTTTTACATTGCATAATTAGTTTTCCAATGATAATCTTAACAGAAAAAAACTAATTGTTGATACAACTCCTATATAAAAGATATTGCAAACAATAAAATGACAAAAATCCATCCAAAATCATTCATACGACATCCACTCTTGGAAAAAAATATGTGAAATTATTGCAACATCTTATCTGGCTTAAATTCTTCCTTTTCTATCAAACTGTCAGTCTAGGAGCACAACACTAGCCTCCGCCCACACCCAAAACGAGAGAGAGAGAGAGAGAGAGAGAGAGAGAGAGAGAGAGAGAGAGAGAGAGAGAGAGAGAGAGAGAGAGAGAGAGAATATTTTCAGCATTAAAAACAGCTTTGCAACCTGAAGGAAAGAAACATCTTACTTTTTTCTGCTATCTTCATCGAAACTAAATAAATCATTGTGAATCGGGAAGTTCATTAGAAACAGCATGAAAGTGACGGTAAAAAAAAAAAAAATGCACTATGTGATAAATAGACAGGTCGGAGCCAGGCAAAAACTGCCCTTTTTTGGGGTCAAGGTTTTCTAAACTGATTCTGGTACTTTGAACCATGCTGATTCAAATAAGCTTTTGGGCCATCTGAAATTTTGCCCGAAATCCAAGATGGCGGCCAAAATCCAAAATGGCCGCCAAAAATCACAAAATATTTTTTCACGGCGTTGGGTTTAGCTATCAAGATGCTTTTTTCTCCCAGAATAGCTATTTTTAGACAGAGGAATATGACCCTCTAGTATAAATTCCGAAAAAATTAATTTATCCTGGCGAAATCAAAGATGGCCGCCGGAGTCGGCCCATCAACTTACGGATTGCTATAACTCCAATTCTTGATGGGCTATGACAATAATATTGGTCTCTATCCCTAGGTTTTCAGGGGAAAGGAATTCAAATCTGTAATCACTTTGAACCATAGGCTACTCTGTCACGGTGAAAATTCACTATAGCTGCATAGGCCGATATGCATTATCGGTTATTTCCTAATCACTGTGATTTTGTGAATATCTTTACACTGTGCACTACTTAATTTCAGTCATTTAAGGTTTATTGTCATGTTAAAGGGTCTGAATGTCCATAATAATGTCTCATAAACACTAATTTATGACACAAGCAATAACTTCACACTCTCATGAATTTTCTCTTCATGAAAGTTTGAAGAAATTGCATACCATCTGTATCATTCTTATGAAACTAACCAGAAGTTTATTTCAGATTCATTGAAACCGTGGAAAGGATAACAAAATGGCAGCCACTCCATTTCTAAGCAAAGGGCCAAGTAGAGGACTTTGTAGTCTCTGCAACAAACTGGTCAATGATAATGAAGACATGGCCAAGATTGGACTAGCTGCACTTGAGTCACTGAAAGGATTAGCAGAGAGGTGGGCTTGTATTGATAGCAGGTTAGCTTTGTCCTCACAGTTCCCGTATTCAGAAGTTAGATTAGCGACACTTAGGCTAGATTTAGAGAAACATGAGTTCATAATTCATGACAGTTGTTGTATCAACTTTCGAAATAGATTAGGCCGTCTAGAAAGTCAGTCACGCCAACTTCAGAAATCAGGGTCTGCAGAAGAATCAGGTTCAGAATCATCCACTAGCCAACCTGCGCCTCAGCCATACAGAGTTCGGTGGGGATCACTGCAAAAGAAGGTCTGCTTTGTTTGCAATGAAGCATCGGTCACTGATGAAAATGCTTTTAATGAAGGTGGACTTGGAAGGTGTTGTGAAGATAACGCTTTCACCAATCTCCAGCAGGCAATGGAGAAATGGATCGAGGATTCTACCAATAAACACCACGAAGCTGCTGTCAGATTGAAGATCCTTCTTGGTGGAACATCATATGACGTCTTTGCGCAGGACCTCTACTATCATAAGCGATGTTACCGAAGCTTTACCTATATGTACGGTCATGACGCGAAGTCACTTTCACTGGATGCTGAGAAACAGGAAACACTGAGAACATGCATTATGGATCAGTTCTTCCGCCTATTCACCAGAAATGTCCTTGAAAACCATGATGCATACCTGCTGTCAGAGTTGATAAATGACCCAAGGAAATGGGTGAAGACGAAGGACTTTCGGACCCACCTATCTCAAAGACCTACACACTGAAAAAAAGATTAATTGAGAAGTATGGCGAGTCAGTCTCTTTCCACAAGATAGGCAAACGGCTACTGGTGCACTCCAGTGAAGTGAATCCTGTTGCGTACACTGCGGCTACCATTCAGGGCCATGGTCTACGAGAGATGGATTTGACCAAAGCATTTGCAAGACTTATTCGACGAAAGATTACCCAAAGACAGACAATCAAGTGGCCTCTTGATGCGGAAGAGTTATATAGTCTTCTAGATAGTTATAGACCCCTACAATGTCTATAAACCGCCATCAGTTGGTCAATAAACCCACGGAGATCCGTCGATGCTAATGGTTATGCCTGTTCTCCAAGCAAAGCAGAAGCAGAAAAAATTTCAGCTATCAGCTAGAGTTGGGAGAAGGTGGTAACCTCTGAGCATTTGCTTATTGGAACTGCACTGAGTCTAACTGTTCATCGGATAACAAGCAGCAAGGAAGCCACAACACTTCTTCATCGCTGCGGGGTTGGATGTGCGCCAGTTGAATAGCAATTGGGCAAAGTCAGTTACCATGCAACATAAGAAGATGCTCCCTCCCAGTTTTATTAGCGGCCGCAGTGTTCATGTCACCTTCGATAATTCAGACGGCAAGCAGCAAACTCTTACCGGAGCACACACTAGACATCACACGACAGGGACAATCTTCCAAGCCAGACATGATGGTGATCCCTCAGCGGGGTCTACAGTTCCAAGAAAGGAGCATGAGCAAGATATTCAAGACAACGAGCCACCAGAATATGGATCCTTCAAGATACCTAAGAAGAATAAGACACCACCTCCATCATTTCCAGACTTCACTGATGATTACAAAGATTCAAAGCTGATAGATGACTCTCTTTAACGCAACATAGCCTGGGTATTAGTAAGTGCTGTCGGAGATACCTGCATGGACCAGTGTCTTCCTGATGTTGACAAAGAACCGCTGGGACCAGTTGGATCTTGGACTTCATTTATGAAGAATGTCACGAAGTGCGAAACTAGCAAGTGCAAGCTGGAGTACCTCCCTGTTGTCCCCCTACCTCCAAGTGACAATGTAATTAAGTAGTACATGGATATGATCCTGCAAATAGCTGATGACCTGCAAGTAGATTACATTTTTGCACATGCAGATGAAGCTATCAACAGTAAAATGTTGATAATTTCTTGGCTTTAGCAAGATAGGTGTGACAAAATCATACCACTGATGGGTGGATTTCACACAATCCTGGTGAATCTCAAAGTTCTATACAAGAAGTATTGGTGTTTAGGGTTAAGTGACTGGTGGGTCGATGCCAAAGCAATTGCTGATGGATCAGTTGCCCAAGCCATAGAAGTTCGACACTATGCAAGAAGTGTGAGGCTTCACAAACAGGCATTTAAGGCACTCCCAAGGTACAGGATTACAACTGAGAAAGTTAGTGAGAAGCTAGATGTGCCTACCATGGAGCTGATTGCCAAGCTGAGATGTAATCCATCTGCTGAAAACCTTGATGCATTGTTGGGTGAATCCAAGTTCAGGGACCTCTGTTCATCGCTTATGCAAGCTGAAGGGACACAAGCCAAATTGACAGTGGAATACTTGAGAGATGTTTCTTCAATGCTGAGTTTGATTGCTGCAGTGAGGGAAAAGGATATCATGATGCATTTAGCGGCAGAAAGGACCCTACTGCCAAAATGCTTTGCATTCGGGCATGTGAATTATGCCCGATACTTGACTTTCCAACACATTAACTTACAGAATCTGAACAGGACTCACAAAGATGCATGGGATGACCTTGTAAAGGATGGATTTGGAGGTTCCTTGTTAGTTTCAAAAGAATGATACAGATGGTATGCAATTTCTTCAAACTTTCATGAAGAGAAAATTCATGAGAGTGTGAAGTTATTGCTTGTGTCATAAATTAGTGTTTATGAGACATTATTATGGACATTCAGACCCTTTAACATGACAATAAACCTTAAATGACTGAAATTAAGTAGTGCACAGTGTAAAGATATTCACAAAATCACAGTGATTAGGAAATAACCGATAATGCATATCGGCCAATGCAGCTATAGTGAATTTTCACCGTGACAGAGTAGCCTGTGGTTCAAAGTGATTACAGATTTGAATTCCCTGCCCCTGAAAACCTAGGGATAGAGACCAATATTATTGTCATAGCCCATCTAGGACTGGAGTTATAGCAATCCGTAAGTTGGTGGGCCGACTCAGGCGGCCATCTTTGATTTCGCCAGGATAAATTAATTTTTTCGGAATTTATACTAGAGGGTTATATTCCTCTGCCTAAAAATAGCTATTCTGGGAGAAAAAAGCATCTTGATAGCTAAACCCAACGCCGTGAAAAAATATTTTGTGATTTTTGGCGGCCATTTTGGATTTTGGCCGCCATCTTGGATTTCGGGCAAAATTTCAGATGGCCCAAAAGCTTATTTGAATCAGCATGGTTCAAAGTACCAGAATCAGTTTAGAAAACCTTGACCCCAAAAAAGGGCAGTTTTTGCCTGGCTCCGACCTGTCTAAAATGAGAGTTGCATACTGAAACAGCAACATCAGATAAAGATTATCATGCAATCAGACAATTAAAGAACTAAAAATTCCAAGGTCCGTTAACGAAAATGTACAAGGACGAACAAATAAGGAATATATTGGCCTACACATACACCGAATAGTCTAGCCTGTTCTTTACACATTCTTCTCTGTCCTCATACACCTGATAACACACAATACCAAACAATTCTTCTTCACTCAAGGGGTTAACTACTGTATTGTAATGGAGTACATGCAAAACTAATCCGCGAGGTGGCTCTGTGGTGAAGGGAGACACTGAAGCTGGCTTCACAGCTGACTGTTAATACATTATCATAGGTGTAGAAACGTTTATTTTTTTTTTTTTGGGGGGGGGGGGCGACTTTTGAAAAAGCACTGACAGTGGAGGTCTATGTGGCTCCCCCTTAAAACTTATTTTTACAAGGAAATAACCTTAGATGAGATTTTCTGGCATCTGACAGCAGAATGTAGGAACAGCAAAATCATATTTTTGGACGATTTTTATGTGACCAGCTACAATTTGTACACAATAGCTATCATAAAATACCTCTAGGCCTACTTGATTCTTTCCAAACACATACTGTACTAAGGATATTAATTCTTTGTTATAAACTCATTCCAATATTGATCAAATTAGGGCTATCACTTTCCTAAACCTACAATGTTTTTACTTACGATTCATTGTATCTCATTTGTTTTTCAGTTCCAAATTTATCTTTAAATTTTTAACGGCTTTTATATTTTCGATGTCTAATTTCTAGTTTACAGGAGACTATTTTAATCTTTAATCGATAATCATGTTATTTGTCTTTGGTTTTAAACTATGATGATAGGGAATGATGACGGGTCATAGAAATTCATATATATATATATATATATATATATATATATATATATATATATATATATATATATATATATATATATGTGTGTGTGTGTGTGTATATATATATATTCATATATATACACAAGTAATGGTATGACAATGAAACCATCTCCAATAGATTTAGTAGATTTGAGAACAAAGTCATCAGAAGGAAATTGGGAGTTAATGGCAGGACAGGATTCGAAATGAAACTACCAGAGAGATTACTCGAGTGCCTTATGTGGATGAGATCATGGTGAGTGGTAGATTGAAATGGTTTGGCATGCTCTTCTCACTCCCCAAGAGAGATGAGTTCACCAAACATTTAACTGGGCTCCACAAGGCACTAGAAGAGTTGGAAGACCCAGGCCTACATGGCTGAGGACTATGAAGCGGGGAGTAGGAGATGATGAATGGAGAGGTATTGAATTAAAAGCTCAAAGTAGAGATGATTGGCGAAATCTAACCGGGGCGTTTGCGTCAATAGGCGTAGGAGGAGATGATGATGATGATGATGATGATGATGTGTATATATATATATATATATATATATATATACATATATATATACATATATATATGTATATATATATATATATATATATATATATATATATATATATATATATATATATATATATATACCCTTACCTGATGCTCAACACTCGAATCGATACTGTGGTAAAACCTTGCTGGAACTAAAAGAAATTTTTCGTGAGCAAAAAATTAAAGTAGAAGGGAAGAAGAAAGGATTGGTGGAACAGTAACTGAGCATTTTACATTGCGACGTGAAGCAAAAGCTCTATTCTACCGTCCCTTTACGTGTGTTTACATATTTTATACGCCTGGCATATACTCAGATGTACATGTAGTCTGGTTGGTTGGCTAGAAGTTTATATTTATAAAACCACATAAATTAATATAATGTTTTGTGACATCGTCACTGTTAAATGTATCCCTACTTTCTGGATTTCCACATATTCTGACATATTTTGACCAATGAATACTTTGGAATTTATAGGTTTCATCTATCAGCCCCAAACCGTTGTTGTAATTTAGCCATGAGAGAGATCAACATGGCTATATTGTTGTCAGATTTGTCCTTTCACTCTTCAATTTTAAGGCGCTAATTCAATCAAGCAGGAGCCAGTGCCAGAGTATCACATGGCATTACCTTGTGCTACAACTTATAAGGACCTTCAGAGGGATCATTTCCAAAACTTCTCCATTGTCACTAAACACTGCATGCTGGAATTCTCGTCTTATGAGAAACGTTTTGATGATGAAATACGACATTTTATATGGTCAGTTAGGTTGAATGTTCTATCAGTTTGTATATTGCTTTAACCACGTAAGTACTTATACAATTTTATATCAACCTCAATTTTTTCTTAATTCTTAGTTATGTATCCACAGTAAGCATTCGTATAAATTAATACATTTCGTAAATGAACTTCACGGGTTTTTATCTCTGGAGATAAAAAGTCAGGAGAAAAATTATGATGGCTGGTTGTGTTTTCCTTGTTAGGTACATTAGCTTTTTGCGATTCACCAAGGATCAGGATGATATAACATTCGTGACAGCTGTGAAATGGGCTGAAATGAAGAAGGCGACCTCTTACAAAGTAGACATACTGTAAGCGTTTTCCTTTACGCGCGCGCCACCTAGTGGCGACTCAAATTCACCGTTACCTCATTGTTTAGTGGCTATTTTCCTCTTGGTAAAGGTAGAAGACACACTTAAGATATGGTAAGCAGCTCTTTTAGGAGGGCACTCCAAAATTAAACCATTGTTCTCTACGGTTGGGTAATGCCATAACCTCTGAACCATGGCCTTTCACTGTCTTGGATTAGTTCTCTTGCTTGGGGGTACACTTAGGTACTTTATTCTATTTTATTTCTCTTTCTTTTGTGTTTCAAGTTTTTATAATTTATATATGAATGCTCTATTTTAATGTTATTACTGTATTCAAAACATTTTATTTTATTTGTTCAATACCTCTCTTGTCATCTATTTGTTTCCTTATTTCCTTTCCACACTGACATATTTTGTGTCTTTGCTAGAGAAAATAGTAATAATAATAATAATAATAATAATAATAATAATAATAATAATAATAATAATAATAATAGTAATTAAGTTCCCTAATCAATTATAATGTATTTACGTAGGCACTATGGATTGGTAAAGTGTGGAAAGAGGTTAGTTTGGTAATACAAAATCAAAAGGGGAAGGGGGCTTAAAAGTGTGGTAACTGGAGGAGTATGATTTTACTAAGCAATATAAAACTGTCAGTCGACACACTAATAGATGAAAAAGCTAGTTTCACGAAAAAAAAAAAAATTCTTTGACCAGATATTTATTGTCTGACATTTAACTTAACACGATACTAGATATAAAAGCCTCTTTGTTTAAGCTTTATATATTTTGATAAAGCATTTAATATTTTTTCACATAATGCCTTTTGATATCATGAGATTTTACTTGATTCCTCAAGAATTTTAATATTTTCTAATCCGCAAAAATCTCATCTTTGTAAAACTCTGGTTAGTAGAAAACTAAAAGAGTTGATTTAAGCACTTGTATGACATATGTAATAAATTATCTAGTCAGGGACAAGTAAATTCATCAACTTGGACGCAAAGAGCAAACAGGAACGGGTTACCTTATGTGAAAGGATGAATTAGGTTATTACGTGCAACTCTCTCAGAAGAAGAATAAGTAGAATGTTGATTTGAGATGAGAATGAGAAAAGTAGAAAAGGCAGTTTAAAGTTTTAAAGGCCACTCATGAATGGCAGAGGCAATAGACAGTGATAACGCCCTAGCTAGCAGGACAATGCCCTAGAGACTGATCATATATACATACTATCAGTGTCCAAGTCTCCTCTTTGCCCAAGCTAGGAACAGGGAGGGACAGGCATTGGCTGCTGATGACTCTGAAAGTTGAACTATAAGCTCCTCCAAACTACACATCCTTAGCTCCCAAGGATAGTGAGGTGGCAGACACTACAAGACTATTGAGATTGGGTGGGACTGGAACCCGAGTCTGGCAGATAACCAGGCAGGGGCGTTTCCTATAGGCTACCACCACAGCTTAAACAAGTCTTGAACAATAATCTGCCTGAATTTGAAATATTTTTGTTAGACGGATATAAATAGACACATAAGTTATGGCAGAGTTCATTTATAATCTAAAGTAAGGATAGCATTTGAAATTAGTCCTCGAAAACGAAGCTTTAGGAGGAAAGATAAAAGTACCCAACTGGAGGTCAACAGAAGTTAAACCTTCAGAGGAATAAGTGACACTGTCCAAATAGAAGTAAATAAAGTGAAGTAAACCCAAGAATTGGGATCCTTGTTTCAAGTTCCTTGTAGCTCACTCTATAACACTACGATTGCGAGACACTCCTAAAAGTGTTGTTGCAAAGCGCTGCAAAACAACAAAAAATTTTACATAGACAGTAGAGCTAACTCAATTTATCATACAATTCCATATCCCAACTTGCCTTACGTCTATGCTACCACTCATATTTTACAGTACAGCTAAACAAATTCTTTGTTGTATCATCTGTCTCTCTGCACAAATCTCATAACATATCCTTTCCATTTGTGATCCTATGATTTACTTATAAATCTATAAAGGTTAACTTGTCCTCGATAAAAACTTCCTTAGTGTTAAGTAGGGCTATTCAATCACTTCAGCTGACATTTGCAGCGAGAATTTATCTAAAAGTCAGGAATGTCCTAAGTTGTCATAAGAATTATTCACAAATTGGGCCTTTGATATGGGTAAAGGTTGTGCCTAATGAAAAGAAGAGACTTAATGAAATGTTCTTTTTATCTAATGCGCGAGCACACACACATTATATATATATATATATATATATATATATATATATATATATATATATATATATATATATATATTATATATATATACATATATATATATATATATATATATATATATATATATATATATATATATATATATATATACACACACATATATGCCTTAACGTGATGAA
>NC_090726.1:141935720-142063220 GCF_036898095.1 Palaemon carinicauda | reverse complement strand
TTCAAGAATACACATTCGGCCTTTTGGAAATGAACGATGATTTAAAATATGGTCTGTTTGAGCTAAATTTCTGATAATGAAATAAGTTTTCCAAACTGGAACAATAGTCACTTTGTCATTTAGTCCGTCAATCACTCATATTGAACCACATTCTACGATTTTTTATTCTTGAAAATCCTAATAACCTCACCATGATTTAAATACCTAAGAATTTTAGTAACACCAACATTATTGGCTCTGCTGTATTAAATATTAGCATTCTTACATACTATCACGCTCAGCACTAGCCTGACGCATCAAGCTCATTAAAGCTACAATATATTTTCAGTGTTTTACCCGCTAGATTTAAGACAGCTACCTGATAGTTTCTAATTACCAGAACTGTATGGGAGTTTTCTTTTTAATACACCAGCAAAGACATCAAGAAGTTAATACAAGTTAGTCATGGCATTCTCACTTGTAGCCTCTCATGATTGCAATTTCATTTTTTTAAAAATATTTTAGATTCCTTAATTAAACTTTTTTTTTCACTGTTTTCCCTCTTCAGCTCCAAAGTATTTAGATTAAACAAAGGAGATCTATCGTTAACTGTTATTATTTTCAATCAACGGCACTTAACATAATATTCACTTCTATTCACATGTTTTTAACCACTCATAAGATGGTCAACACTGACTCTCCACAAAATTGGTCGGTGCACACTATTAAAGTCTTTTCGTAGTCCACAAATGCCATCAAAAGTGGATTTCTATATTCTACGCATTGCTGTACAACATGTCTTAAAATGAAAATTTGGTCAGTGCTGCTTCTACCTTTTCTAAATACTGCTTGTTCATCTCTCAGCTTTTCATCAATCTTTCTCTCTCCAGTCTCTTTAGAATAAGCATACAGTGATCCCTCGTTTATCATGGTTAATGGGGAACGAAGATCCCTGCGATAGGTGAAAATCCGCAAAGTAGAATTGGGCCTCTCCCCGTAATTTGTGTGTGTGGGTACAAGAATGTTTAAAATACTGTATGTATATATGTTTTATATACAGTATATGTACAGTAAATTAAGCTTAAATCTATATAACCATTACAGTAGAGTGCTGTAATGTATACTACATTCACTCACAAATATTTTACATAAATCTACAAATAATATACATTAACTCACTTGTATATTTTACTTAAACCTTCAGTTTCTAATTACTGTATACAAACCATTCATTCACACGCACACACACATACAGTCTCTCTCTCATATGATACAATATTATGTTGTTCTAACATTCACCAATGACAGTAGTATCTTCAGTTGTAATGACGATGATGACGCTGCAAATGACAATAATGACAACTATAAAGGCGATCACGATGACAGACCTGTACAGTTCGATGAATGTGATGAATGATGATGGTGTTACTGCACAGGTATAATGAGGCCTTTAAAGCAGTTCTGGAAGTGCCTCATCATCATCAAATATCAGTGTTGGGTCATCGTCATCTGCTTGTGAGAGAGGCACAGAGGCTCCCACTCCACTCGTAGAGGGGCGAGATTCACCTGAAGGGTCTTGCGCTGGAGGTGCTGACGGTGTAACTAGCTTTTTCAAATTTGTCAAGAACATGGTGATGAGTATTTGCTGTTGTTTCTTTTTCTTTTGTTGCAAAATACCCTTGTATAGTGCCATAGCCCCATCAACATGGTTGCAAACCTCGACAGCTTGAACCATGTTCTCATCGACTTCTTGTGCAAAGCGTTGCAAAAACCTTGCCACGTTGCACATTTCTTGTAGGTTCTCTGGAGTAAGGCCAGTCTTATTCATTTCTTCTTCACTCTCTTCTTCACTCGCTGACTTAGTCATTTCAAGGAGGTCTTCGTCTGTCAGCGAGTCTGAATTGGCCTCGATAAGGCTGTTCATGTCTTCTTCTGTCATGTCAGCGAATCCTTCATCCTTAATTATGCAGGCTAGCGTCACCGCCTTCTTCACTGCCGAGTGATGGATTTCGTCAAGAGTGAAGCCTGCGTAATCAGGAATAACAGAAGGCCATAATTTCTTCCAACTTGACCTAATGGTTTCTGTTTTCATTTCTTTCAATGCTTGCTGCAAGTTAGTCAAACATGACGCAATGTTGTACTTGCGCCAGTACTTTTTCACAGTGAAGCCTTCTTCGTCGTCCTTGTCATCGTCATCTTCGTCAACTGCCGCGATGAGGCCCTCCATCGTGGCACGAGTGTACAGTGCCTTAAATGCACGAATGACCCCTTGATCCATCGGCTGTATAAGCGCTGTAGTGTTAAGGGGCAGAAACTCGAACTGCACCCCATCATACTGCAGGTCTGCTGCACGGCCTCCTGCAAAGTCCATAAGAGAAGGACTTTGAAAAGGAAGCCCTTCTCAGCCAGTTACAGCTTTACCTCATGAACAAAGCAGTGAACGAACCAGTCAGCTGTCAGGACTTTAGTTATCCCAGACTTTGGGTTATTCATCCAATAGATGGGGAGCATAGCCTTATTTGACATGGTAAGTGTGACTCGGTCCTTGTGCCCTTGTAACCTGGTCTATGAAATTCATCTTTGCAGAGGAATTTACGTGATGGCATTCTCTTCCAAAAAAAGACTTGTCTCGTCCACGTTGAAAACTTGTTCGAGGAGGTACTGGCTATCCTTGATCACTTTTGGAAATATAGCCTCCACGTAACAATGGGCAGCATCAGTGTCGGCAGAGGCAGCCTTGCCATACATAGGCACGTTTTGAAGCCGTAGCGCTTTTGAAACTTGTCAAATCCGCCTTTGCGGGCTGTAAAGCCTCATTCTCGAGGTGGCGAATCACTTGTCGTAGTGCTAGTACGCTGTGGTTCGCCAGCATCATCTTCATCAGCTTCTTCTTTGTTTGATCAAAGAGAGACTTGGCCTTTATCCTGATCATATTAGTTTCCGAATTCCAGTTTTTTTTTTCCCTACAATCTGCAATCCACAAGACTAATGCAGCTTCCATCTTAACAATTCACTTATTGCATGGAGTTACCACACGTTTTGCTTCTTTGTTCAACTTTATTGTCGCAGTGCTGCGGACGTTCATCTTTCTTTATATAGCGCACAGTAGATTCGTTCATGCTATAATGGTGTGCCACCAAGGCATAACTTCTGCCTTCCTTCAACATATCTTAAAGTTTTCTCTTTTCAGTGATTGTCATCATCTTCCTCCTCCTCTTCAGTTCACTAGAGGAATCTTTCATAGGGGCACAGCGCTTAGCAGGCATTTTAATGGCTTTACAAAAGTTAAATGAATCACAGAACACTACAAACGCGAGACACTTGTAAGAATACAGTACTGCCTGAATGAGGGACTGGCAGAACGGCGGAGAAGATGCTGGGAAAGGATGCGAGGATGCGCAGCCAATCAGCTCATGGGATACATCCACTCGTGCTCTGAATGATCTCGCGCCGGTACCCAATCATGTGCCTTGTCTGACTTCCAGCGGGTATAGGAGTAAGCTGCTCTCCTTGTCTGGCAGCCCGGCAAACTGTTTCTTTCGTGCATCAAGATGAAACATGGCTGCTTTCCGCAATGCAGTGGTATTCTTTACTTTTTACTTTTCGACAAAAAAACCAGCGATGCACCGAGTCCGCGGTAGTCAAACCATGAAGTGTCAAGGGATCACTGTACTATATATTTTCATAACAACTGATGTAAGTGTTATGCCTCTGTAATTATTGCAATCAGTCAAGAGTTTGTTTGTCATTTTCACCAACACTCCTAACTTCCATTCATCAATTTTTGTCTATTCATGCCACATTCTACAGAATAATCTTGTAAGTATTCTGGGAGTCACTTCATTTTCGGCCAGTATCATCTCAGCAGTTATTCCAGGGTATCCCAGGACTTTCCATCTCTTTAGTGTTTTGAGGAATACCTTCGACTTCAAACACTTTAGTGTTTTGAGTATACCTTCGACTTCAAACACACTAAATTCATTCATGGGCACATCAAGGTCTTCATCAGCTTCAGGTATGTCAATCAAATTATTCCCTTCATATCTCCTATTCATGAGCTCACTAAAGCATTCCATCCGATGTTGTCTTTTTTCATCTTCTGTTGTTATAACAGATCCTTCTTCTTCTTTGCCCCAGTCAAGATTTCATTAAAAATTCTATGAGCAATTCATACACCATAGCCACTTCCTTAATTCATAGCTTTGTCAGCCTCATCTGCTTTATTGTCTAAATATTCTCTCCATTCTCTCCAGTCCATTTCTGGCTTTTCTTTAAACCTCACTATCAGTACTGGAATACTTAGCATGCCCTACCTTGTAATTTTTATTACTTCCTCGTAAACTTTCAACAATCAATATCTGTCTTGTCTCCTTTTTATATTATCACAAGTATCATTTGATATCCATGGCTTTCTCCTTGTACCTGTGTGTCCCAAGACTTCACTACCAACTGACTGATATATGTTCTTGATATCACATCATTCTTCATTAATTGTCGCTCTTCGTCTCTTAGAGTCTCTAAAACTGCAAATCGATTCCTATATTCAATTGAAATGTTTCTCTGTGCTCTTCTTCTAAAAGCTTAGTTGTATATTAGGATAAAAAACGTACCAAAGAAAGTGAATAACTTCTAGTTCCCTCTTATATTTACAAAATTGGTTTGCCAAATATATTAGGAAGTAATGGCTATACTGTGTGTAGTTGACACCCGATATTATTGTCCCATTAATAACTTCAGGAATTCAAATGAAATACTGAAATTTTATCAAATAACAATTAATAGATGGCACTTCAACTACATTATGTATTTTATTCTATAAAGAAGACTAAATACATGGTACATGTGTACCGCAATGAAGGTTGCTTGATATCATCATTGAAATATGATGGAGGTTTTATTAGAAAACATGATATATAAAATATATAAATAAACTTAAGGTTATCCCCACATCGATTTGGATGTGTTATACTAATTCAATTACGAGAGACTTGCTATACAATGAGGAATAATAAATAGTGTCAGCACAGAAACAGTTACACATGGGTTGAAGTTACGTTAAATGAGCTGCACTTCACACTTCAATTGAAGAGCCCTTATGATTGCAACCCCTGAAAAGTAAAATAAGTTCCCATTCGTTATCAAGAAAAATATATTAGAACTGTCGAGAACAAAACCAAAGGCATTCTTATTCTTTGAATACTGTGATCTCAAGTTGATATTAACATGGAACCTTTGCAATAAAACTTAGAATATTTGCAGGAATGTGACTTGACATTGTGTAGGTCCTATAGGGAGACATTGTCGGAGTGTGGTCTGGTAAGACATCAAATGGTTCAGGTAAAATGAAACATACTATTTTCTTAAAGAACACATTTAAAATGGTAACTAAAATATTAAATTCTTTTGCTCTGTCAGAAACCAAACCAAAAACCCTTCCCTTCACTTCAACTCCTGCAATACCTATAATCATAAAGGACTATTTGGTAAAATTACATCAACCTACGTACAATGGTGATTACTTAATACATTTAAAGTTAAAATAATGCCGTTTTTTATGGAAATACTGAAGATACCATGTATCAACGTAACCTCGCCCTAATAAGGTGTCGAAATACCACAAAACTTTAATTTGGTAGTGAATTCATAAATTAAAATACCAACTACAGTAATAAGAATTAAAGTTGTGAACAAAGGTCTTTGAATGAACATCAACACAGAATTAAAGGTACAAATTCTCCTCACTTCTGAACATCACTGATTACAATTACTGACTTCAAATGACCTCTAATACATTAGAACTACAACAACAAAGAAGAATACAATTAAACTAAACTAATAATAATAAGATAAAACGTTAACGACATATCATATTCAATCTATCTTATGAACCCTAAAAGAAAAGAACATTAAAATGTATGGGGTCATTCATCAAAAGTCTACAGTCAGTTACGACGAACGCACTACTTGAGTGTCAACCTGTAAAGAACTGTAAACGTTCTCTTTTGGTAATATTACTTCATAGAGCAGAGTAATATACTCTATTCATAGATGGCAGGCAGATCTATATTTGCACCCGTAAACATGGATGAATACCTAAATAATAAATAATGTTGAAAATAATTAATCAAGAGACTCGCGTCACGATTATCAAATGTCAATAAAAATAATTTCTACTATTTGAATTCAAACATGTATAAAAGAAAAAGCAACATTTAAGAGGTATTGTAATGACAAAGAGAACTGCTTAGTTAACACCTCTCGCTAATCCACGATTTCCACAGCTCTCTTTCATCAACTTTTCCCTCACGCCTACTACTGACTCCTTCGTACATATGTTTAATACTTCTAATATAATGGGTTATTACATTCACTAAAAAGATGATTATTTTGTTATGTATAACTAAATTCTTTCCTGGTTCGCGTTACTTCGTCTTTTTTGCGCAGATAAAATCATAATTTATGTAATTCAAAAGTTAATACCTGCAGCTAAACTATTTTGGTGTTTTTCTTCAAGTCAAAATAGTGTTGGGATAATCAAATTAAACGAAATTAAACTACATCGCATAAACAAATAACACATAACATGCAAACTTCGACAGAATTTAAACACAACTGCCGGCAAGGATCAGGAGTTAGCAAAGAATTAGCCGCCGTGAAACCTCCCTATTGACAAAATACCTTCTATACAACACCAACAACAAACCCCTTCCCCATATTAATCATTAATTCACAATAGTTTATTGACCAATGGGGGCGACATGGGGGAGACTAGGTACCAGGTGGGATTCATTAAACCTCCACCCACCCTCTTCACTTCTAGCTCAATCATCCCATTCATATATGGCTGCTACGGCATGGCTAATGGTAGCGAAAGGGAAGTGGATGAGAGACTGACCAACTCAAATATTGGCATTTTCAATTACGAGGCTTTAGCAAATACCTCCAAATGACAGAATAAAATTTGAAAGAAGAGTGAGGGATTATCTTTTTAGCCATCGATAGAACAATAAACTACAATTAACTACTTTCAGTTTTATAGTTTTCTTTATAAAATATTTATATTTACAAACAATCTAATCTGCTTCACTTTATAGTCTTAACTCTCGAACGCAGCCATTTACTTAAACATACCATAAGTTCAAGACAAATAAAAAAGAAAATACGACAAATATTCTACAAAAATGATCATTCTTACTAAAAGCATAACGCTAATTTCAATGTGAAGTCCCTTCTGAAAGTCATAAAGAAATTTTAATTGAACCTAACCAAACATAAATTCCTCGTTTTAGTAAACTGCCAGTCCAGGCAAGGAAAACTTTCCCCATTCACTCCAACGAAAATTCCCATTTAATATCACGACTGTTTCGATAACTAGAAATTTTACTCTTGCCTCGCCTCTCTTCTATTTCAATTGCACAAAGGTGATATATATGCATTCATTGTTTATAGCACCCAACGGTCTTGGTTTAAGCAGACAATTTGAGAGAGAGAGAGAGAGAGAGAGAGAGAGAGAGAGAGAGAGAGAGAGAGAGAGAGAGAGAGAGAGAGAGAGAGAGAGAGAGAGAGAGAGAGAATATTGTAACCCAATTTTGGTGGCGGGATGATAAAACACGCCCACACTCTTGAATCTAATTTACTGACAAAGTCTCTGCAACACAAACTTTAACCCTTTATTAATCTTTATAGGAAAGGACTCTTAGACATGAAGAATATTTTGAGTAACCACAATTCTTAACCCATATCTTTAACAACTAGTACATGAAAAAAAAAAAATCCAAAACCAAACTTAAAACTAACATACAATAATTGCCCAATTCCGTGGGCCGACGGTGACTGCAGTAAATTTGAAATTCAATGTTATTTCAACAGTATTACTCGACTACAAACAATCATTACACCAAGTCTCTCTCTCTCTCTCTCTCTCTCTCTCTCTCTCTCTCTCTCTGCCTTCCCACGTGCAGAAACAATAAAACTTGAATGCCACACACAAAAATCAATCCTTCGTACTCCTTGTCTACTTGGACAAATCCTTCACCTGACTTACTTCAATACCCCATTCATATTCAGGAACAGGACCTTTGCTTCGAGTAACAGGGCCTTCATATAGTCTCATCTAATTAAGATTTACATGCATGATCCATGCTCCTATCATAAAAACATGCACTAATTTAATCTACCCCATTATCCTCTTGTCCCAAAATTTCACCATTTCCGCAAGCAATTCATCCATTTTATCAAAAGAACTCTATGCTTTTCCGAAAGAATTATGACTTCTACTTATCATTCACCTATCTCTATCTCGCGTTTGTCATACTTTCATTTAGATCATCTAACGTAAAACCACAAGCACAAAAAATATAATTCATACCCAAACATCTTTCAATCTGTATTAATTCATTTGTCTTTCACACTCACTCGTACATTTACACCTCGTCAAGCCTATTCTGGTTCCTACCTATAACTATATATTTTTCAGGTTTTTAATCACCACCAAATTTTTTATAAACACTCTTTTCGTCCGTACTCAAATTATACAAAATGCTTCCTGTATCTTTATCATTCTCAGACACACCCAATCTAGGTCTTACTACTTTTGCAAAATTTAATACAAACATACACTCTTGTGTCCCGTCGCATCATACGCCCACCATGCATGCCCAACATATAAACCCCTATCATTACACACATACTCATCATTCGAAAAATACTCAATGTTCTCGGAGTACTTTCAGAAAGACCATTCGTCCTTGGCATGTATGGAGTTGATACCATATTGTCTTAACATCTGCTCAAACTCCTGTCCAACTAATTTAGGAGCCTTATCACTTGACATACTCGTAAGCTTGTAGAGACACATTAGCAACATGACTTCTTGACTAACAATTCTTAAGGTCTCCAGTCTAGCTAATTTTATTCTTATTAGGCACAGCATATGCTCTGCCACTAGAATCCTTCCCACGTGTCCTCTCACAGTCACTGGCAACGAAACAACCAATCAAGAAAATCTCAAATTGTTCTTCCATAAATAATCTTAAGAAAGGTGGACTCACATGCACTTGCTGATACTTCCATTTAAGGCATTTCTCATATGTAGTCTCCACATAACGAATAAACTTCATTAACTTATTCCATGAATTCTCACTCCCGTACACTGATTCACGTCCGTACTATACTTCTCAATTTCCTTAATAACCGACGCATTAATTGACGACACTTGCACCCTCGCATCAATCAGAGTGCAATATACATTTTCATTATACATTGTATATATATATATATATATATATATATATATATATATATATATATATATATATATATATATATATATTTCATCATTCTTCCCTGCACATCATGCATGCAGACATTTACCTTCCTGACGGCTCTGTCATTTCCCTTGCAAGCAATATTTTCGTCTTCATACTCGCTCTCTTCCATAACTTCAAGCCTTAGATTCAAGACACTCATACAGTTTAGGAAATTACAATATTCCCCGCTACATTGCATTCTCAAAATATGATCCTTTTACAATCTCATGTGCCCTATATTCCATCGGTAGATTAAGTTCAAAATACAAATGCGCAGGTACATCAAGCAACATACTTACCTATATTAACAGCCTCGATAATAATTAGCCTTCTTTGCATACTACTTTCCTACTTACTTAACATTTCCTTCTTTACTTCATTTATCATCTTTGTTTTCAACTCGTATAATACTACTAGGTGTTTCGCTATTCTAAACCTTCTGTAACAAATTACATAAACTACTTACAATATAATCTAAATACCATTTCTTGCACTTCCAAACTTTGTTTCACGGCCAAACTTTCAGGCAAACTTTTAAAATTCCAATTACTCTTTTTCTTATCTTCCACCTCACCATGCATTCTCGACATCGCTTCTGCTATCTCATTCTTAGTTCCAGGTACGCACTCAACTTCGACATCCTTTTCATTCAAATATTCTATCGTCATCGTAACCCTTGCATTCACGCACTCTTTCTTGATGATTTACACTAAGGGCTGATGGTCAGTACACACGAAAAATTGTACACCATAAAATAATAATTTCAATGCGCTCAGTCTAAACCGTATAGCAGCCAACTCCGTCACCTGTCAAATCTTTTCGCTTAGCTTTATTAAACGTTTTACAAACATACGACATCACTCTTAGATACTCCCCATTTACACTTTCCATTTCAAACAAATAGCCTCCCAAACTATAATCTCGTATCCGTATATAACATTCACATTTCCACTATAGTCTGGAAATAACAAGGTAACGTCTTTCGTTCTCTCTTTCAAAAATTCAAACGCTTATCATCTGTTCATCCCATTTCAGTTTCACACTATTCCTCTTACTTATCCATTCATTCAAAGGCTTCCCTATACCCAAACGATCTCTAACAAACGTGTGAGCAAACTCAATCAAAATCAAGAAACCCTCGCAACTCACGGTTCGGGAACGTGGAAATTCTCTTACTTTTTCCACAAACTTGTTCTTCTTCCTTATCCTTGATTCACCCAGTATAGGACCAAATGATTTCCCCTCGCTGACCAACCACGTACACAAGCTTAACTTTCACACCAACTTTTATTAATCGTCTTAAAACTGCCTCAAACAGCTTCATATGTTCAACAGCCACCTTCCGTCCATCAAACCTAGCCAGATTAACATTCATCGCCCTCTTAAAGGCAGAAGGCACATTAGCAAGAACGAAACTTGAAATTCTAAACTGAAAATGACATGCCTGAAAATCCATTGTAATTGGTAGTTTTGCTTTGAAATCATAATAATAAGTTCAAGACGCATCAGTAGCAGGCATCATGTTACTTTCATACCACATACTGTAGTAGTTGCCAGGTTCAGAATTCTTCCTTTCAAAACACTTCGGTAACCGACCACCCAAACCAGCAGTGAGGTTTTAATGAAGCTTGCACAATATAAGACGAAAGAACGTGTAGTGTGATCAATGTTGAATGAGGTAGCACAAAACCTGTACTACTGGTATGATTTCTCATTCAATCATTTATGTGGTTTTATCAAAACTGAGCTTCCCGGATCTGATGTTATTCACATTTATTTCAAAGGACAATAAATGCGTGCAACATGTTTTAAGATATTCAATACTGACAATGCTTCCTAAATTGTGTGAAATATTAAGCTGTTTATCTATGGTAGATTATGAGGGATGAATAATAATCAGAGAACTATCTTTACTTTTTCAATATAAAAAGAAATTAATGCTACCGACAGGAGTCATAACGGAAACTAAGCCAAATAATAATAATACTCGATAAAGTATATACGAAATACCTTTTAATGAGACAGTTAAGAAAAGAACTACTGGGCGTTGCCATACGCCAGTTTACCCTAATTACTTCCATATTATCCAGATCCTGAAATGAAATGTCTAGATACCAAATTATCAAAGAATTAAAATGTTAAGTTTAGTACCCAGCTGTCTAGGTATCGAAATATGTAAACTCAATTTTCCTCTGATCTTATCCAAATCTTTCAACTTGGTAGCTTAGTGGAAATGTTTGAGACTTACAATCTATAGTTTCTGTGTTCAAGTCATGCTCACGGCTGATACATCAACTTGGTTAACAAAATTTTTACCCCATTGTAAGTTATGGATGGGTGGTTGTAAAAGTAGGTTCCCAACTAACTCACCAACATCCATTTTCTAATCCTCCCTGGTCCTAGCCTGGGTAGAAATAGGACTAGGGCATTGATCTTTTGTGTAAATTTTTGGTCTCAAGGACATCACGTGAAAGAGCAACGATATGTCACTCACAAGTGTGCGTTGAAAAATTAAAACCTTTAAAGGTTATCCTGAGACTGATCAAAAGTAGTATTACAACCCTTAATTGTACAGATAATTTTCAGTTTATATGCGGGAAATCTTTAATATATTTTATTTCAGTACAAGTCTTACACAGAAGAGCAGCCTTATGTGATTGGTGCCATGTCGGTGTCACTAGTCTTTAATTTAAGAGTTGTGGTGGCCGATGTGGCAACGTCCCTGACTGATGAACGCCAGACTGGGGTTCGAGTCCCGATCAAACTCGTTAGTTTCTTTGGTCGCTGCAACCTCAACATCCTTGTGAGCTAAGGATGGGGGGGGGGGGGTTTGGGGGAGCCTATAGGTTTATCTACGAAGTCATCAGCAGCTATTGCCTTCTTGGTCCTATCTTGGGTGGAGAGGGGACTTGGGCGCTGATCATATGGTCAGTCTGTAGGGAACTGTCCTGCTTGATAGGGCAATGTCACTGTCCCTTGCCTCTGCCATTCATGAGTGGCCTTTAAACATTTAAACTGACAAAATTAAGTAATTAAAAAAGATAGGCCAGACAGTTTAAAAAAAAAAAAAAATTAAAATACCATGAACACTAATTATAGCTTACTCAAACTACACCCCTTACCTTATCCAGAAGGAATGACCCCATGATAATCAGTGTAGCTGGAGTGTAGGCTACATCCTGTTGATGCGATAAAGGACGTTTAAGAACAAACACTTAGGAGAGTAAACTGGATCAAAAGTAGAGTGCTGTACTACCGTGATAACATCAAGAACAGTAATCAATGGGTTCACCAAGCTTACGCTTCAGCCTAATAAATAACTATACGAACAATATCATAGAATGCTCTTGAGACCACAATACAAATCAGATCTCCAATTGCGTCTTCAATAATCATTCATATGTTAAGATATTATTTAGTTGAAAGTGGAAACATTGGAGCGTCTTGAGAAAATGCAAGGATATTCGTCTCAAAAATAGTGAACCATTCTAGGGTAGTTGAAGATGAAAAAGCAGACTACAAATGAATGATAAAAAAGAGAAAATGTAAAACATCATATAAAGGAAGATCCAGCTGAGAACCAAAGGAAAAATGAAAAACCCATATAGTAATACCTAAAGCGTGTCATTACTACCTAGAAGAAAAACTAAGTACGAACAGTGGCCAAACATAAAAAACAAATCCTAAGTCTATGAAAAGTCAGAAACCCTCTTTGATTTCGCAAAATCAAGGTCAATACCAGGCCAAAGAAAACAAAGGATCCGAATGAAAAAGAATAAACAAAGGAGACTTCAGTGCCCTTGTGTAAAACATGAAAGGAGGAACAGATCCTTTCAAAAAACATAAAAGCAAGAGATTAAAATGAATAAATATTTCAACTGCAATAAAAATTATTTCTAAAGACGATTGTTCTCCGTGACACTCGTTAAAATAATTACTAGAATCGCGGTTTTCATTAAGAAACATAAAATGTAACAAATGTAAATGAAAAATATTCAATCGGATTCTATATTTATTGTCCTGATGTGGTTGAGAGACAATAAGATTTATTTCATCCCTGAATTTATCTCCAACTTTTCATTACTGCTCATCCACAGCATGTTGTTTTTGCAGTTTATTGTATCCATAAAAAATGTTTTTGTTTTTTTTTATTCATCATATTCTGCATCTAACCATTTATCTCAAATACATATTTCAAAATGCTTATTTCAAATCAATCTCTGCGAGTGTTAGCTTACACACAGTCTCTGAATATTCATTCTGCATCATGATAGATTAATTTCAGCATATTAAATTTCCTCTCATGAAACATGATCAATCACTCCAAACATTCCCTTTCACTCTGAATTCTTTTTTATATTTAAGTGGATCTCCGAAGGATAAACGCAGGTTCATATAACAGTCTACAGGGATAAAGAGGTCTATTCAGATAAGGACATCGGGTAAGGAAATCTTATCTTATTAGCCCTTTAGGAAACCATTTCCGAAAAGTTATATCCCTTTCCAAACTTTGTGATTGCACGTTTCTTTCTTGAAAAAGAAACTGTAGAGATGAGTCCTACAGTCAGACCTAGGTAGTGATAGATAAAATTATAATAAACAGCAGTGCTACACATTTTCCAATGGGTTGTAATGGTGGCTTTGGGTTGACTTCGATTCTTGGTATAAAACCTGAATTTGACAAGATTATGTACAGCAGAGTCGGTATCAATCCCCTATCTTTCTTTAAAACCGCATGGTGTAAGTCAACCATCAACTTTATTTCATATCAGCAGCATAGGTTCGAATCCTTGTCCGTGTAGAAGTACTTAAGTACTTAAAAAAAGAACTTCCCTTTGGGTCCTTAATCCAGAAGCACAATGAATTCAATACAAAAAATTATTTGTTGCTCGATTTGTAAATACAGTATATGAAAATCATTATATAAAAATCGTGAGTATTAGCAATAAAAACATCATAAAAATAGTTAAGTCTTAAGGAATTGCCTACCGGCTATAATGGACATGTGTCGATTTTGATTTCAAGTCATAACCAAATTTCGACAAGATGTATGGCAGAGTCGGAATCAACTCCCATCTCTCTTAAAGCAGAATGGGCAACATATATAGTCAGCTGTCACCCGATTTTGACCCTACGACAAAGAATCGAACCCGATTTTGACCCTACGACGAAGAATCGAATCCTGGGGACACATTCACAAACCCTCCAAGATTATTGTACCAGGATACTCTCAGCCAATAGCCGCATGATTCGTCACAGAAAGTGGACCAATAGTAACAAGCATCATCATAAAAAGTGGGCACAAACTCTATCAAATGGTCTTTCATTCGACAGCCGCTCGTTTCACTCGCAAATAAACATTATCTCATTGCTCCTCATTTCGGGAAAGCGGTACATGGATCGATTACGGACACAAGCTATGCGGGTCACTATTCAAGTATCATAATTACCTATTATCATTATTCATATCAAATGTGGAGATGGCCCGAGACCCCGCCCACTTTATGTGACAATGTGTGCGGCTTTTGGCTAATAATCTGGTGCAATACACCTACAGGTTTTGAGAATTTGCTGTCCAGGCAGAATTACTCACATTGAAAAGAATTTTCATTTGGGTCGTAATTAAGTTCGTCGGAAATTTCTCATGATCTATAGATTAAACTGAAATTGAATCCTTTCTACACCACTGAGAACGATCTGCGCCGGTGTACACCATGCCCAAGTCCTTCGGTGCTCAGGCTGAGAATCGATGAAATTACATTCGATTTCGGCTATCAACCTTGGGTCAAGAAAAAGGCGGGCAGCGTTAGCAACGTCCGCCCTAAGGGAATTGTTGATAACAATAGGCCGAAACTTCTGTCCCAACCTTCTACAACAGGAAAAAGGTGCATGAGTATGATATATAAATTTCCTTTATATATATGTATATATAACTGAGTACATCATATATATATATATATATATATATATATATATATATATATATATATATATATATATATATATATCTCTCTCTCTCTCTCTCTCTCTCTCTCTCTCTCTCTCTCTCTCTCTCTCTCTCTCTCTCTCTCTCTCTCTCTATATATATATATATATATATATATACATCTATATATATTCGGAAAACACTTAAGGCACGCGAACGAAAGCAGAAAAACCTGCCAGCATTTTGAACTACATTTAAGTTAATAAGCTTTCAAGTAATCATTTATCCTATCATCAGGAATAAAAATCATGAATATAAACAAATTGATACACAGTGATTAATAAAATATTCAAATTTAAACCTAACGGTGCAAGAATTATAACATACAAAATATGAAACTATATGATTTACAGTACACGAATGTTATTCTTACACCGTCAGATTTAAGCTTGGCGATTTCCTAAAAAATGTAGTTCAAAATGATAAAGTTTTTGCGTTAGTTTATCTCCTTTCTAAATCTGAAGCTTTCTAAAAGTGAAAAGACCATTTCATATATAATATATATATATATATATATATATATATATATATATATATATATATATATATATATATATATATATATATATATATATATATATATATATATATATGCATATATACATATATACATATATATATATATATATATATATATATATATATATATGATTTGTCAAACAAAAATATCCATAAGCATACATGGAAGTCACCTGAATTGACCATGTTCTTTTCAGTAGAAAACACCGCAGGTCACTAGAAGACATCAGAAGTCTAAGGGGAGCAGACTATGACACTGATCATTATTTGGTAAAAGCAAAAATTAAAGCAAAACTGTGCACAAGAAAATCTGAACAAGTAGAAAAAAAAATAGGTATGATGTAGAACAGCAGTAAAGGACCATTTTCAATTAAAACTCACTAACCGATTTCAAATGCTAGAGATGTTAGACAATGATGTAGACGTAGAAAATGTAAATACAAAATGGCAAGCAATTGAAGAAACAGTCAAGTTGGCAGCAGAGGATGAAGTTGGCTACATACAAGTTAGAAGAAATGCCCACTGGTATGATAATAAATGCAGGGAGGTGGTGGAGAGGAGGAAACAAGTTAGAGCCAAATTATTACAAGCCCCAAGAGACTAAGACTGGAGAGAGGAATTCCGACATAAAAGCGACAAAAACTGAATGAGGAACTTGACATAATTGATAAAAACAGGAACTACTGAATAGACCTGACCCAGTAAATCCCATTAATGAGGAGACCTATTATGGTCCTGAATTAGAATTGGAGCCGCCCACTAGTGGAAACAAATGAAGCAATTAAAAGTTTGAAAAATAATAAAAGCCATGGTAATGATAACATCCCAGCAGAGCTTTGGAAATATGGGGGTTAAGTGATTAAAAAAAAACTTCATGATCTGATGGTGACAATTTGGAATGAAGAAATTACTCCAGATCAGTGGGAGGAAGGAATCTTTATCCCGATACATAAGAAGGGAGACAGATTAATCTGCAGTAATTAACGAGGTATTTGTTTAATACCTACAGCATATAAAATATTCACAATAATTACATACGACAGACTTACCACCTATGCAGAAAATATAATCGGAGAATATCAAGTGTGGTTTCCGACCTGGACGGTCTACCATTGACCAAATATTCTCCCTCAGACAATTCATAGAAAAATACAAGGAATATAATAAACAACAAACCCACTTATTCATAGACTTCAAACAGGCATATGAAAGCATACACCTGTCATCAATGTGGAATATAATGAGAGAATTCGGAATACCCTCAAAACTCATAAGGGTAACGAAAGCCTGTTATAAAAAACCCCTACTCGCAGTTAGATGCGGCCCAAGATATACTACCACTTTTCAGGTGAAAAGCAGCCTAAAACAAGGATGCATCCTATCTTCCCTTCTCTTCAACCTGGTAATGGAAAAGGTAGCAAGAAGCATAACTGCCAGGCCCGAAGGAGTCCCTTTTAATATCGTAAGGGTCAACTGCTTAGGCTATGCTGATGGCATAGATATCATAGGGGTCAACCTCAGGGAGGTGGAGAACCTAACAACAAAGTTCAAAACAATGGCTTGCCAGGTAGGACTAGAGATAAATGAAGGCAAAACTAAAATCATGGGAGTAGCAAAAACACCGCAATTACAGGGAAATGTACATCTTGCAGACATCAGAATTGAAACAGTAGAGTCCTTTAAATATCTGGGTACTATCATGTTGCAGAGCGCTGGAATGGCTGAAGATGTTACAGCAAGGATTGGAGCAGCCAACAGATGTTATTTCAGCCTTACAGGCCTTTTTAAACTACAATAAATCTCCTGTAAAGAAAAATTGAGAATACATTACACAGTTACCAGACCAGTTTTGATATATGGATCGAGACATGGTCTCTAACAAAAAAAAAATAGTGAAAAAATTTGAAATTTTTGAGAATGGGATTCTGAGTAGAGGGGCCCATCTATGACCAAGAAATAGATGGATGGAGAAGACGAAATAATAGAGAAATAAGAAATGGTACAAACCAACCAAATACATGTGATGTAATTAGATCAAGAAGACTCCAATGGGCAGGACACATGGCTCGTATGGATGAGAATAGAGCTCCAAAGAGGATATTCTTGGCTGAGGTTGCTGGAAGAAGACCTGTAGGATGGCCAAGAAAAGATTGGAGAAGAAGCTGGGAAGAGGATGTAAGAATCTCTGGTGGAAACCCGAATGAATGGCTCCATCAGGCACAGGATAGAAAAGAGTGGAGAATCCTATCACGAGCGGTCATGGGTCAAGGTGGCCTAAGTACCACCGGAGTAAGTAAGATGTCAAAATATAGGGGGTTTAAAGTAAATCATTCATGAGAGTCTAGACAAATTCTTGACAGCCGTTGTTAACTGGGTTAAGCCGGCCATACATGCAAAGAACTGACCGTACAGTTTGTCCTTAAGGACTGGAGTGACGCTCCAATCCTGTGAGAAATGCTCACACACACTACGGACTAGCCTGCTTAGTTCAAGAGGATTGGGCACCCAGGATAGGCCCACATGGTTACACTTTTTGGTACTTGTTAACTAAATTTGGGTTACCGGGTATCAAGTACAATAGGTAGCCTACATCTAATTTTGAAAATGCCAAATTTTGGTACTTTTTACTTTCTTTATGTTTTATATAATATAAATCTATGAAATCTGACTTGAAATAATCATATGAAGGAACAACGTGATAGACATTCTCTGTCGGCTTCTAAATGTTGGTGATTTATCCGCTACAGCGTTAGCATACTTATTTCTCTTGAAGTCATTATAGGATTACCTTTTCCAAGTGTCTCCTGAGAGGAATATGCTAAATGGATTTCTAGACATTTCTGGAGATTATCTCATGCTGAAGCAGTACTGCACTTTTAATTAGGCTTACTTGTTTTCGCGCTACTTTATAGAAATTTGAAAACGATTGCGTTAATATGGGCAGAGAGAAAATGTGAGAGAGATATACATAAGTTGATAGAATTATCAGTAGCTACTTAATATATCCTCTATCCATATTTTACACATTAGTCTTTTCCTATGAAGAGAATTCATAAAACTTAATCTGTACAGTATATTATTTTTTTTTCCTTTTGTTTCAGTATCTGTCTATTATCAGAATACCAGATACTATTGCACTAATAAGGTAGAATACTGTGTGGTTTTAAAGATATAATATACTATGAAAAAGGAGAGGAAATTTAAGGAAATCATAACTTGGTGAATGAAAAAGTGAGGGGAAAACCTAAAATAAAGAGCAATGAAATGCATAATATTACAAACTTGTGAAATGCAATCAGTTGATCTTTAAAACATAAAAAGTGCTCCAACTAAGGAACGAAGTATGGAATACTGTAAATGTCAAAATAAGTGAGTCAACCCCGTCAGCATTAGTAGACCGTGCCCATACACGCACGAGACTGGCAGGCCATACTGCCAATCATGACGGGATTGACCTGTCCGGTCAAACATGCTGACAAGATGAGAAGACGGGCTAGTCTCAATGAATTTGTCCTGTTTAACCTCCATACACGTTAAGGGTTGGCTCGAACGCGCCAATCATGATCAAATCAGCGTGCCAATCCTGTACATGTATGGCCTGCTTTAGGTAAATGCGCAGGAAGTAGGGAGGCGGTTGCCGACCTATGACCTTAACTCCACATCTCTGGGTAGTGTGGAAATCAGTTTAAACTGATTTCCTATCATTGTTAGATATCTGCTGACCAACGCACACTTGTACTGAGTCTGGTTCCTTGTCAATAGGTACACTGGCGAGAGGGGATGCAAAGGAGGCAAGAACCGGCAACCACTACCCAGGGGCAAAACAAAACCCTCATATCCACCACGCAATAAGAACAGCTGGGAAGCCAAAATTAGTCAGTTAAGGTCAAGCTCAAGTCATGAGTAGGCAACCGATAGAAGGCCCATCAGCCATGGTAGGCTTATTTAAGGCATGGCAGGCGTCGACACGAACAAGACGCCCAATATTATAGCTACTTGTTATGTAGTTTGACCATTTCCCCTAAAGTCCGTTCTCCCCGAGTGTGTCTGTAAATCATAAAGTGAGCCATTGTTATCAACTATTATGAAAATTTTTACAGTAAACTGATCCAGTATTTTAAAAGTCATCGAGACTTATATTTCCTCTATTATGTAATTAAAGAGATTCATTCATTCACTTTGAAGAAGATTTCTGCTCATGTTTCTATGAAAATTAACCTGGCCAATAAATCCTCTTTACGATGTAAAAGTCGTTTATTTCCCCCTTCGGAAGC
Source organism: Palaemon carinicauda (assembly GCF_036898095.1). Taxonomy (NCBI): domain Eukaryota; kingdom Metazoa; phylum Arthropoda; class Malacostraca; order Decapoda; family Palaemonidae; genus Palaemon; species Palaemon carinicauda. The sequence goes on along the minus strand of NC_090726.1, from coordinate 142,043,154 downwards.
AATATAAAATAAAAATTTCTCGCAACATATACTATACTAGTATACAAGATCCGTCAAAACTGACGACTAGATATTTCTATAGATTTGCCCACACAACCGTGACCCTCAACAGGGTATGTCTACCTACGCGAGGGACGCGAAAAGCTGAGCGTAACCGATATATATATATATATATATATATATATATATATATATATATTATATATATATATATATATATATATATATATGGCGACCATTCACAATATAACTGGGCAACCCAGCAAAAAAAGAAAAAAAAATTTTTTCAAAGTTCAGAACCCACTTCCCATAAATTATTAATTGAAGCCTCTATATCTAACAGTAATATCATACTCGTGATAAATGATTACCTAGTACCCGCCTTCCTGCAAAAGGAGAGGAATTTCACAACCTTGAACTAAAATAATCTGTAAAACTAAAGTAAAGAAACAGAAACACCAAAACAATAAAGACATCGACGCAATTAAGAGGATGAAATACCCCCCTCTCTCTCTCTCTCTCTCTCTCTCTCTCTCTCTCTCTCTCTCTCTCTCTCTCTCTCTCTCTCTCTCTCTCTCCAATGAACTCAAGTTGGCTGGCAGTGGGTGCAAAATCTCTTATCTTAATACACCGCTAAACCAAACAGCATCAATTTACCTCTCCAGAAAGGCAAACGCTAATGGCCTCAAGCTCTCGGTCCCTCACAATCCTCACTCTGACTTTCCCAGATATCAGGACTCAAGTATTATCTTTCAGTCTTCCTCAGCATACCAATTACTGTTTCTGTAAGATGAATAGTCTAACAACTTCTTCAATTAACCTTTCAGAATAAATACATATATATGGATACATTAAGACCACTAAAATGCAACATCAAATACGGATGTACAGTAATTCTTCATTCCATTTTTAACTCGGCCAAGGAGGTTATGCGATCGAGTCGATTTATTTATTTGTCTGTCTGTCGACGAATTTTGACGAAATTTCCATCACAAACAGATCTTAGGTCATGGACGACTCCACCACTAAATTTTGGAGATGATCTGGATCCGGACCCGGATTCTGGATCCGGATTTGCCTTTTTAGCCATTTTGAAGATGGCGTCAAAACTACTCGACAGATTTTGACGAAATTTTCACCATAGATAGATATTAGGCCATGGATGGCACTATTAAATTTTGGAGATGATCCGGATCCGGATTCTAGATTCGGATTTGCATTTTTCATCATAACGTCAAAATAGATAGACGGATTTTGACGAAATTTCCACCAAAGAAAGATCTTAGGCCATGGACGACTCCATTAACCTTTAGCGGAGGTCAGAAATCTCTGTTTGCTCTTGTTTCATTAAATATGTGCTTTGTTCTTTCAGTTTGACAAATACTATAGTCACCTTTCACTCTTTATATTCTTGCTAAAACAATTAAAACTAAACTTTAAAGTAATTGAATCAGAATACATACGTACCCACTTCAATAAGTTCAAAATAAAGCAAAATTTATATTTCATCGTCAGCATCAAGGAATATCATTAAACACAAACTGAGAAAATAGAAAGCATAATCAATTGTATGAAATAATCAAATGACAAGTATTAGAAATAAAAAAAAAATTAAGATATTGTTGGCCTTACTGGATGCGATATAAATTAACTTTTTAACGTCGACAAGAGACTCCTCACGTCAAAAATAATATCAATAACACTATCACTATAAATTAATGGTTCGATGATGATTTGCAAAAGTAGATTATTCGTAACGTTGCTCAATATTACAAAAAGGGGACATGGTGACACACCGCATAATGTATTGGATAGCGAGAGAAATCCACGGTTAGTAACAGAAAGTAGAAAGGCAGAAGGTATATGACAGTTTAATGAAAATATGGATCTCAGATTCAAAGATGCATATGTATAGATGTTGTCTGACATTAACGCTGCTTTACGACGTAATGCAGTCCTGGGTTAATGGGGGTATCTATGATAAAGACTGTTAAATGTAGATGAATGAATACAGAGAGGGCTGACAGATGCAACACTTGCCATAGTTAGTGCAAGGCTAAAAACGTTTGTGCAAGTGGTTGTTGAGGGTGTAAGATGAGCAATTAAGAGGAACAAACAATGATACACTAGCGATATGGTGCGGTACGGTGGTGATCGAGGGTCAAATGTTTGACCTATGTCAGTAAGCAATACATGGATGATGGAAAGCTCTGAGGATAAGGGTGTGAGGAATGATTGTTTCGTGTAAATGTGATTACGGTTACTGGGCATAAACATTGCATGGAAAGTGTAAGATATTTTGATGAATAAATACAGTGTGGGTTCAGACAAATGAAAGGGTATGCGGCTGAAGTGGATTAAAAAAAAAAAAAAAAACTATATGAGGGGTTTGAAAACAAAGGAAAAAAGTTGTGAAGGGCATACAAAACCCTAAAAAACGCATTATGATAAAAATGACTGAGGCTGTCTGAAGTGTTGAAATGTATAGATGTATGGCATAAATGCTAATTATTGTGAGATTTAAAAGATTTTACGATGGAAGGAAGTACAAGTTGTAAACAGTTCTTTTAGGAGAAGGACACTTAAAAATCAAACCCTTGTTCTCTAGTCTTGGGTAGTGCCTTAGCCTCTGCATCATGGTCTCCCACTGTCTTAAGAGTTCTCTTGCTTGAGGGTACACTCAGGCACACTATTCTTTGTTTCCTTATTTCATTTCCCCACTGGGCTATTTTTCCTGCTGGGGCCCTTAGACATAGAGTATCCTGCTTTTCCAACTAGGGTTGTAGCTTAGCTGTTATAATAATAACTACAACAATATGTAGGGGAGAGAGAAACTAGTTTGGTGTTAAACTGGTCCCCAAACTGGGGTGCGTTATGTATCCAAGACTGTCCAATATCTTTATTCACTGAGTGATGCAAGATATCAGGGAAAGAGCTAATAATGAAGCTGAGAAGTTGAAGGATAAGAATAGTTATTCATAAATAAAATGGGGAATGGTTAATGTTTACAGGTGATATTGCGTCCGTTAGAGACAGTGAAGGAAGAAACAGATACTAGATTAAAAGTTTAAAAATTGTTTGTAAGAATATAAACAGAGCAAGTATGAGCAGCAGTAAGGTTATGAGGGTAAATGGAAACCAGGAAGATGGAGCAAAGAATGTAAATAAGGATAGTGAAAGAACAGGAGTACGCTGGGATCACAGTCAAAATATAATCACAAAACCCCTTAAGAAAAACTGGGTGCAAAATTCCCCTAATGCAAGCTTGCACTTCAAGACGTTTGCTTATAACCAAGTGTAATTTCATTATACAACCACACAGACCTGTTGTGTATCACCACTAATCTATTAGTTGATACATAATCATTGCAATAATTTTGCATTTGAAATCCCTGATACCCATACGACATTTGCTATAAGATTTAAATAACAGATTCCATAAAGTACAAATAGGACACTTTCAATAGATATACTAAGGGATTTTCGTAACCATGTGCACACGTTTCCCAATGACCATCCTTTACCTATGCAAGATGGAATAAAATGATAATTTTCTTAACTTACAAAGATTTTTCACTAAATATATTTATATCATAAATAACTTTTACATTTTCATATTAATTCAAATTTCAGCATCGTTGTGCTAAACATAACATTCGAAATGTACAAAGAATACTGTCACTGGATTCGCAAACAAAGTAGAAATTATCTGAATTAGTAGCATTAGGTGTACACTAATGAGATTAGATAACTAACCTCCTTGGTATACACTCTGAGGATACATTGACTACTCTAAGATATGAACGAACTGGGGGAACCTGCCAATATCTTTGAAGGATAGAAGTCTTTGCAAAATTTTATAATAATGACCAAATTATTTTAAAACACATATCTTTGCTTGGTTTATTGACAGTGACCATACTGGTAAAAGAAAATTCATAGAGATAAAATTCATCAAAAAACAGAGAGAGAGAGAGAGAGAGAGAGAGAGAGAGAGAGAGAGAGAGAGAGAGAGAGAGAGAGAGAGAGAGAGAGAGAGAGAGAGAGTTCAAATCACTATGGCGCCCATTTTCTAACAATCTCTATACTAGCCGTTCTCTAAAGTGTTCTTTATATGTAAGTTTTTTAGCTATACCTATTTCATTAGGAAGTCTACATTACCTTCCACTATGTTTTCCCTTAATATATGCAACGAAAATGATTGTTTAAGTCATCAATTAATGAACATCATGAACCATTTTACAAAATATGAAAAGCAAAATATGGAAAAGACAATCAGGACCTATCAGTTAAAATTGTTTTCATTATGTCTAAAAAGATTCACCTCAAACCTACTAAAAATGCAGACCCCCAAAATATAAAATAAAAAGGAATTTTGAAAGGAAAATAAATCATACCAAATACGACACTAACCTCCACAGAGGCATAAACCTTCGACGGAACTCACGCTAAGGCAATCAAAAGTGATTTATAACTTTCCAAAGAATGGCCTCATAGTTGTTCAAGGTTTAGCTGCGAGGGTCTGAGATGGAACCCTCATAAACGTAAATACAGTACGTGGGCGCCCTATCTAATGCTTCACCAAAAATAAGTCCTATATTCTTCTTATGATTACAGTTTCAATATAAAATGCAGGAAATATATTGAAATGTAATAGAGGTGAAAATATAGTTTAATCTAATAGTTGGAAAGAAGACGGGATATGGAAAAAAAAAAAAACCTATCTTAAAAACTAAAAGATTCGGAATGGAAACTCCCAAGCAAATAACTTAAACTCAGCCTTTAAAATCATATTTTCGTATCTTGTTATACATGCAATACTTACATATAAATAAAACTTACACTCTTAATTAAAGTTTAGATCAACCAGAAATGAAGAGAAGCGGAAAAGATCGTGCACTTACTTTTGTATGGAAGGTTATACACAGAGGCTTCAAACTTTATGAAATTCTTGAGAAAGTATGAGAAGAATTCGTGATTATCAAAGAATACTTCAAAACCAAAATGCCTATTTGATGAAAGTCAAGAATAAACAATGAAGATCCTAAAATGAAAAGCCATCCAAGTCCATAAAGTCCTTTCTAGGTGATATTAGTAATTATTTTCAAACTTTCAGTTAAGAGCTTCCCTTGTCAAACAAGATATAAAAACCTTAAAACTAAATATAATGTTCAGAATTTAAGTATGTCAAATAAGTGTCAATTCTTCTGCTGTATAAATGAATTAAAAACAATGGCACAAATTCTAACCACTTTAAGAAAAACACCCAGAGACATATTCAATACAATTTAAGATTTAGAACCACAAAATTACAATAAACCATACCAATATTAAATTTTCAATAAAACATAACTGACATGACTTTTAAGAATATTATTAAATGTTGTTAAAGGCCACATGTTCAATACTTCAGCTATCTGTCAACTGTACGATGTAAATTTCCACCAACACACTTGAAAGAGCAAGACATCCATAAAAAAACTGATTACAAGATATGCTAAAGAAACGTGAAGGAGATTCCGTCCGTTGAATATTAATTAGCAAAAAACAAATGAGCAACCTCAATAGAAACCAGTAACGACGCAGAGATGTATTGAACTAAAGAGAAACATCTGATAAAACCATTCGCCTTTCCTACGATTCTCTTGGCTCTGGTTTATCACCCTCTTCCACCTTCCTACCTATCTTATCTTCTTAGAACATTCAATAAACCCCAAGGTTCAATTAACAATTTCCATCCGGAAGGACAAGATTTCTCTCTTGGTTTCCCTTTCCTCTATCTCAGTACATCTTAATTCAAACATGGTACACAATGCTAGCGTTTCCCCCAGCAACAAAAATGGCATTAGTTGAAATGTGGACCAGCAAACTAATCTACATCATGCTCGCTTTCTTTTGTACTACTTCAATAAATATCGTTACTATCTTACAAGAAATCAATGACAATTTCTTACTTTATCATTCATCCTTCAGCAGGCCCTTATCTAAATTTTCAAAAAAAAGGTCGTCACTCGGAAATCATTATAGATATCCTTGTACTTCTAACCCCAACCGCACTTTCCCCCGAAAAATATAAATTCACGGAATAAGCTGTAGTCTAGGCTAAGGAGGAGAAGACAGGGGTACCCTCTGGGGGAGGAACTACTCAGCCATCGATGTCCCTTATTCCACCCATTCCGTGTCCCAGATAAGTTGCCGCTATGGTGGAAACTTGAGAAGAGGAGAGAAACTAGCCCAATTCCGCCAAAGACATTTTCCGGTCCGGTGTACATGTTTCAAACTACCCCCTCCAAATCTTACCCTCCTGTAGTTTGAAACTGGTTTCAGCCTCCAGGGGGATAACTTGAAACTGGTTTCAGCCTCCTGGGGGATAACTTGAAACTGGTTTCAGCCTCCTGGGGGATAACTTGAAACTGGTTTCAGCCTCCTGGGGGATAACTTGAAACTGGTTTCAAGCTACCCCTGGGGGTAACTTGATTATTTGCGCAGTATTTCTTCATTTATAAATATTAATAGCTTTTGATCAGGGTCAACAAAAAATTATTAGGTTATATTTATCAACATTTACAGTTTTATCTACTGGCATAATTTATTGATGTCAAGTCATTATCCATTTATTTTGTCATTCTTAGCGATTATTATACTAGTACAGTGATAAAAGCACAATTGATACGGCCCTCGTTTATTTGTTATTCTATTTTTTTCCAAAACAAACTTAAGAAACATTCCGCGTGTAAATTTGCATGTTGTTTAATACAAATTCACAAAAGTCAAGCGTTCCTTAATTCATCGGGATGACCACAAAGAGGACGATAGTTACAATGACCATTTCTCATCCTTGGGACGATAGTTATAATGACAATTTTTTGTCCTTGGGCTGCAAATCAAACGCCCTTTGTTTTGTAGTCTGATTATCTTCTACGTGGTACAAATCCCAATCACAGTATCACTTGAACATAAAGTCATAAGTATGGTTGCTGAACGGAAATCCAAAAACCTCGATATCACCTTTGACTATGTAGTGAACGCCAAGTACCTACAAGGTTCTTCCAAAAAACGAAAAAATCCAATCTTCAAAGACTAGCGACAAAGTGCACATCTCGTTGTGGTCAGTTGTACTACGAGCACAGAACTGTGAGATCTACATCTGACGCTGGTGAAGTAGAACTTCTTGTCATCTGAGACCAATTAAAAACAGCGCAGAATCATCACCAGTGTTCACCAAGGTGATGGTGACTGCAACACAGCACATATGAGCAGTCACGTCGGCATACACTAGACCAGGGCCATGATCCTAGAAAGTTTTGATTGGATAAACGTGGGCGCCAATGTCCGTGATTTCGTCACAGCATGTGACAGATGTTAAAAGTAAATCCCCTTCGGCAAATGGAAGTTGCTGAACTGCATCCAGTACCTGTCTTCAATGAGGTAATGATGCAAATCGGTATCGATATCGCCAACTTGCCCAAGACAGAAGACAGAAACTGCTGTGTTGTTGTCGTTATGGACTACTTCTCAAAAGGGCCAGAGGTACATGCTATTTAAGACCAAACAGCCGAACGTACCGCGAAATTCTTGTTCAAGGTAACCATCTATCATCATGGATGTGTTAATATCCAATCAAGGACATGAATTCCTGAACCAGTAGTCATCCACGCTCCATGATATGACAGACACGAATCAGCATGTTACTAGCACCTACCATCCCCAAGTCAACGGCCTCATCGAATGCCATAACAGGATCATCAAGGATTCTCTTGTCAAATGCCTAGAGAACCGTGAGAACTGAGTAGTCTGGATACATGCAGTACTCTTCACGTATCGCACGTCAAAGCATGCCGCGACAAAGCTCACTCCCTTCAAGGCTGTCTACAATCGGCAGGCAGGCCTTCCAGTCAATCTACAACATTACCAGGCCCATGATGGAGAATTCGGACGATTGCCAGGTAGCCATGATTGCTACGACCGTTGATGTCATAACTTCAATTCGGGACTGAATGCTGTCGAAGGTCACATCAAACATCATCCCCGCACAACAGATGCAGAAAATGCTGTATGACAAACGGCGCAAACACACATCGTACAATGTCGGGACAAAGTCCTCTTATAAATCTTGTCATTGTGGACAGGGAAGGTGGCCATTTCCCGGACAGGTGGCCGTTTCCATACATTGTCTCTGGTGTTTGTGTGGAAAGAACACTTACAAGCTGTCAAGCAACAACGTCAAACTGAAGAAAAAGCTGCTCCACCCAAACCGATAATGATGTGAAACTTACGAACATGCAACTACTCATTAATTTTGTAACCTTGTCGATATTTACATGTCGGGAGAATAACCGTACTCCCACGGCGATTATTTGTTAACTATTCCACTGTTCAATAGATAAGTAATAAAAAATAATTAAAACCATTTATAACGAGCGCTTTTTGTGTCAATTTTTCCCGGCATATTATTATTATTATTATTATTATTATTATTATTATTTGCTAAGCTTCAGCCCTAGTTGGAAAAGCAGGATGCTATAAGCCCAACAGGGAAAATAGTCCAGTGAGGAAAGGAAACAAGGAAAAATTAAATATTTTTAGAACAGTAATATTTAAATATCTCTTATATAAACTATAAAAACTAACAAAACAAGAGCATGATAAATCAGATATGATAGTGTGCCCTAGTGTACCCTCAAGAAAGAGAACTCTAACCTAAGGCAGTTGAAGACCATGGTACACAAGATAAAGCACTACACGAGACTAAAGAACAATGGTTTGATTTTGGAGTGTCCTTCTCCTAGAAGAGCTGTTTACCATAGCTAAAGTCTCTTTTCTACCCTTACCAAGAGTAAAGTGGTCACTGAACAATTACAGTGCAGCAACCTCTTGGGTAAAGACGAATTGTTTAGTAATCTCAGTGTTATCAGGTGTATGAGGACAGAGGAGAATATGTAAAGAATAGGCCAGACTATTCAGTGTGTGTGTAGGCAAAGGGAAAATGAACCGTAACCAGAGAAAATTATCTAATGTAGTATTGTCTGGCCAGTCAAGGGAAACCATAACTCTCTAGCTGTAGTATCTCAACGGGTGGCTGGTGCCCTAGCCAACCTACTACTTTTATTGCTGTGTGAGGTTTATGCACCTGAAGCACATGAATGGAATCTATTTGAGATAATAAACAATTCTTGACAATCACACGCACACTGAAATAAAATAAATCTTTACCACGCCGTTATCACAAAACTTTAAATGATAGAGTATGTGGCTTTTAACGTGGTCATATGATTCACTAATAAACAGTATTTTGTCTTAAATAAGAAAATAAACACTTTTCTACTGCTGCGAAGTCAGCAATAAATGCAGGATACATATTTGCGCTATCATTTAAATCATCTTCGTTTCTGATGAGGGGCTAACTTGAAAACAAAGGGGTAGCTTGAAGCCGATTTAAAACTAACCACCACCAGGTAATCTGAAATCGGCTTAAATTTATAGGGGGACGGGGGTTGTCAGCTTGAAACCTTTACACCGGGGCCTCTGGAAGTACTTCTAGAAGGCAGCACAAAAATTCCCTCTAGACAAGACATTGAGTCATTCTTAGATGAAAGTCGAAAAAGGCATACCTTTTAAAAATATGTCCTTTTTGGTGAAAATATTTATTTTTTATTTTTTCACTTGATAAACTTATAATTTTCATATGAGAATGTTTACAACAAATAACCCTTGTAGGTCCTACTGGTGATAAGATTCATACGTATGAGATAATACCAGGAAATATTCCTTAAAGGATTGTTCCTTTAAATAAAGTATGTTTGACGGAACTTTAAATCACGGAAAAACGGAAGTTCTTATAATTCCCAGCACATCAACTAATGTAAAAAAAAAAAAAAAAAAAAAAAAAAAAAAAAAAAAAAAAAGAAGAACCAATTCTAACAATAACGTTAGATAAAAATTTATCAAAATATCTCCTCACTTCGTGGAAAAATTATGGAAATTATAGCCAAACCCAACAGGAAAACATTTTCCATCCTATAACAAGTTTTCCATCCATTCCCCCAACACAACAAAATATTACATGCTTTTCTGCCAAGTAGCTTAATACTTCATTTTAGTGTTCCACTACAGTTTAGGTTTGAGAGAGAGAGAGAGAGAGAGAGAGAGAGAGAGAGAGAGAGAGAGAGAGAGAGAGAGAGAGAGAGAGAGAGAGAGACAGAGAACTATTTAGATTCTAGGTAACCTATTTATATGATATTCGGCTTGGAAACATGAAATGATAACATATCTGCTTCGAAAAGCACCTTTGGAAAACTGATACGAACGTTAGACTGCTAAAGGAGTACTGTAGTGACAGCGAACCACAAGGATTCCTTTTCAGGGTTACTAAGGAAATTTTACGAAGTGATAATCACGTAAGCACCAACATACATGGAATCCTAAATGATTTTAACAGCTAGTTTAAATTACTACTTTTTACCATATGCACTAACAAACTTTCTACAACGATGCACAAATATTCTACAAACAAATTTTTGCAATTAATTCAGGCAGGATTCAAACTCCTTGAAGTAGATATTACGTCAGCAGATAAAACAATTTGAAAAACTGTATTTTCTGTAAAATGATTAATCCCACTATAAAACCAAAGGAATGTATTTCGATAGTGAAGCCAGTGTCGAGAAGCCTTATCATATTTAATTTTTGGTTCTGTTTGTTGTGATACAATAAAATATATTACGGCCACATCTACGTATTCATTACCTTTCTTTAACAGGGCTTCTCTGTTCATTAAAATTCCAATGTATACCTAATATCATTTCGCCAAATTGTGTAGAGAGAAAAGTCGTAAATAAAAAAAAATTTACTCTACAAAATTATAGGTATTTTGAAGATAATTAGCGCCTACCGATTCTCAAATCTCTCCATCCTTAACACTTTTGAATCATTTTAATACCTTGATCAATTATGCATGTAAATTAAAGACGTAAACATAAGAACTAATGACCTAGGATCTTAGTGGGAAAATACTACCCTCTACCAAAGAAAACTAATTGCGAAAATAACGCTAATAATACTAGCACACCCACTGGTATTTTCGTATCCATGTTTAATTCCCAGTTAGCTCACTAGAGTAATGCTAACACCTTCAAATCGAGTATTCACGTCTGAGCACAAACAAAGTAATTCAGGTGAATAAATTACATTTTGGACGAATTTGTAAGAAAAAGAAATGAAAAACTAGATTTTTATAGATGAAGATAAAATATAAAAACAAGTGTCAATTTCCCAACAAAACCATAATTTCTACCTCAAATACTTCCAGGCCATATTCCAATCATATGGACTGAGGAAACTGGTTACCATATGTCTTTGTATATCAATATAGAATAATACTGGTCCTTAAGTGATCGTTTAAGGGTACAAAATGAAATTATGATATTAGGAACAACAATCTATTACAAACTAAGAGGAGTCTTGTTAAAGTTTAGGACGATTTGCCTCCATTTAACTCTTGAATCCATCTCTCAGATTAATATCTTCTTTGTATCTTATGCAAATTACAGAAAACCTGTTCTATTTCTTAAATGAAAACTCTAACAGCATACTCAAGACTTAAAACACTTTGAAATATAAAAATACTCAACAATGGTTGCTTGCATATGTTATCTACCTCATCACTTAAAATAGCAATTCTGTATAGAAACCGAGATCATAATATGACAATTTCTTTCATTATATACCTATACAATCTCTCGAAATATTCTCTTATTTACTTTGAACCGAGTTACTTTTAAGTTACTTTCTCAGATCCTAATAATAATAATAACAACAACAACAACAACAACAACAACAACAACAACAACAACAATATTATTAATAATGATAATAATAATAATTGCTGCCTCAGTAGCATTAATTTTGTATTTATCTTCTTGATAGCTCTGATGATCTTTTAAGAATTACTGCATTCAGCCAGTAATTAGGCAAAAGTCATTCTTCATTATAGAAAGACAAAATCAGGACGAGTCATGAATAGGGTTTTTAATATTAGGTTTACAAACTAGGTAAAGAGAAACAGAGTACAGATGCGTATTCTGAGAGATTCACCTCCCTTCCTCAGGCTGGAATGGCCGAATCTATGCTGGCAACATCCTTAAATATGGTGCTTCTGGCTTGTAGGAAGAGGCTGCGAACTTATATTGGCCGCCTAAGGAAGTCCTCAGTCAGTCCAATGTGGTCTATTCCTATTTATGCCATGTTCCAGGATGCTCTGGGCGTTACATACTGATGAACACTATGCGTCTGTCTAAGAGACTGTCCTGCCACGTCTAGCAAGGCCTAATAAGACCACATTCCCTTCAGATCCACAACAGCAACATTATATGTGAGAAGATAGTCAAGAATACCAAGATCATCGACACGGCTCCAGACAGCAGAAGACTTGAAATCCTTAAAGCTCTCCTCATACAGCAGGAGAAACCAACACTCGATAAAACTCCTGAAATGTTCCTTCTCCCCTCTTGCCATATGAATAACATACAAAGAACTAGATAAACCACACCGAACAAGACATCTTAATCAAAATAACTCTGATCATCACTCAAGGAAATCACCTTATACAAATATCCTCTCAGCGAGCGCTTCCACCAATCAGAGTCCATCCATCAACGAGCATGAGCGAGTAGGACGACAGCCTGACTGAAATTCAGCCTCTTCCACCGAACGTCTCAGCCAATGAGAATTCGCTGCCCCGCTCATGTCATTACTCATACCGTCAATGGCGCCAGAGCCTGCCAATGTAAATTTGCCGCTTCTTCCTTCAAGCCAGAACCACCATATCTAAGGACGTTGCCAGCATCATTTCAGTCATTCCACCCCCAGGAAGGGAGGTGAAACTCTCAAAACTCTCATTTGTACACAGTTCCTTTTAACCAGATTTGTAAACCTAGTATTAAAAACCCAATTCGTGACTTATCCTGATTTTGTCTACCCATAATGAAGAATGACTTTTGCCCAATTACTGGCAGAATGAAGTAATTCTGAGATCTTCAAAGCTATTGAGTAAATAGAATAGAAAATTAATGCCACTGAGGCAGTAACTGTTTAACAGAATATGCCTAAAGAGGATCTACTACCTAAATAATAATAATTAACAACACAGAAAATAAGGTACTTACTTTTTTTTTTTTAAATTATCAATTCTTCCAATATATTTCTTCCTGAGGATGGAAGTGCTAAACACTAAAATTTTACTTTTCATAAACGATTAAAATCCCAAAGAATGGAACGTATTTCTGTTTAGTATGCATATAAGGCAGTCTTCGTGGCAACTGAATAATAAGGGCAACAATATCGAGGAGTTATATCTTCATGCTGGCAGAAGGGCCAATCGATGATCGCGGTCAGAATTAACCACCAAGGGAAATCAAAGGCAACCATCCCAATCCACAACCATATGGGTACGTCAATATATTCTAAAATAATCATGACAAAAAGAAAATGTAATCCCTATTGCTTTGCTTTATATATTTCACTAAAGGCATTGATAAAATTTCTAAAATAAAAATATATCTTTACCCGATTTGTTTAATCTATTAAGGTATTTCACTGAATAATCTATAACATTCTGTTAAACAAATAAAAAAAATTAATAATAGGTGCAACTTACACATAAGATATCATATATGACTCTTTATAAGTATATTACAGAGCATGAATGTTTTTTTTAAACTTATGCTCTCTTATTCTTCCATTCTATACAATGTTAATTTCAAGAGATTTGACATTTTTTGTTAACCATAGTTTGTAATTTTATTCCTTAAATAAGAACTCGCGTAACACCTGTAGAATATGTGAAGTTAGTTTTCCTGACATGGTTTTTTTTTCTGACTGCCTTGCATCATTGTTCACCTTCCTTCCTGACTTCTGTGGTGATCATCATCTTTACATAGCTTTGGGAACCAAGACACATTACCCAACTCATGCATTATGACGGCTAACATAAATCATTCACTAAAATCCCTCTAGATGCTTTCATGACAAATAGTGCTTCGTGTGGCACTTTCTATTGCCATTCAGGCAAATTATTATTATCTGTTGTTATTACTATCCAAGCTACAACCCTCAGGCTCCAACAAGGAAAATAACCCACCGAGAAAAGGAAATACTCTAGAAATATATAGAAAATACTCTAGAAATAGATAGAAGAGTCTGAGTGTACCCTCTAACTCAAAAGGACCATGGTAAGAGGCTATGACACTACCAAAGACTAGAGAACAGTAATTTAATTTTGAGTGTCCTTCTCCTAAAAGAGTTGCTTACCGTAGCTAAAACGTCTCTCTTCTATCCTTACCAAGTGGAAAAGTAGCCACTGAACAGTTACAGTGAGTGAAGAAGAATTGCTTGGTTATCTTAAGTGTTGTCAGGTGTATGAGAAAGAGGTGAATGTGTCAAGTACAGGACAGACTATTTGGTGTATGGGTAGGAAGGAAAAAAAATGGACCGTAACATGAAAGGGATCCAATGCAGTACGATGTGGGCAATCAAACGACCCAATAAGTCTCTGGCAGTAGTACCTCAACGGATGGCTGGTGCCTTGGCCAAATCTACTACCTTAGATTTTTTGGTTTCGTGTGTATGGAAGGTACAAATCATAACATAACTTGGGTGACCTGTACATCAGGAAAAATCTCTGATATAAATTAACTACAGAATTATTAGAGGATAATTATCATGTTATAAGGGTGTTAAGAGGCCACAGGAAATCCCAAAAATATCATCTATACACTGAAAAAAATGCAAAGATCCTTGTAGGGAAACGCTCTTCAATGCATACATAAGATGACAAGTAAAAATCATACGAGGGAACCAATGCCCATGTCATTCTTCAAAATATAATAGGATTTTGTTCTGCGGAGTAGACAAACTTTTTATGCAGATTTCCAAAAGTCTTTAAGGAAATTTAGGATATCAAGGGTAGGGGTGAATTGATCTATATACTCTATTTAGTAACATGAAAAATGACACGTTAAATCATCTCTTCTGCATTATCCGCACTTTAAGGGGTTGGTTGCCTGACTCGCCCTCTCCTCTCCAAAGTCTTCTATCAAAGGGATCTTCTTCCTCCAAACCTCTCCATAGCATCTTTCATCTTATCTCACCATCTAATTCTCTGCATCCCTCTCAATCTCTCCCGTTTGCCTTTAACAGGTTCCTCTCAAGACCTCCTCACTCCCTACCCACCATCCGTAATCTTTACTATGCCTGACACTCTTCTTATTTCATAATTTTTCAATCATTTAAGCAGTGATACTATCATAATCCACTTCAGCATTCTCATCTGTGTTCATTAAATTTTGGTTTCCTCTTTTCGTCTTACATCCCACGCTTTCGATCTCTTAATGATATCTCCACCTTCCAAAATAGTTTAGGGTTAGCCTGCTGACTTCTGTGAGATTCACAATAGCTAATCCAGACCTGGATCCTCTATTGGAACTTCAATATAACTATTTTCCTTCAACATGAAAAAGTGATCACTTGATAGTGCAGCCATTTCAATCACTTGCCTACAGATGCCATGAAGAATATACAAAGGCGAATCACATCTGAAACTTTGCAAGTAGTGTTTAAAGGGTTTGCAATAGTGAATACGAGTAGTACCTTCAATTACATTCTCCTAACACTTCGGGGAAATCTTGAGAAATATCACGTGAAAGAAATATTGGAAGAAATTAAAGAGCGTTACACAAAAAATAAACGCCACGCTTATTGCAGTCTCCTTTAATGAGAAGTGCCTTAAAGAACGATTGCATACAAACAATAGTAATAATACAAAACTTGTTTGTGTATAATTATGAGCATTATGCAAAATGCGCCATTATACACCCCAAAAGAAAAAAAAAACCACCATCAACAAATGGCCCGAAAAAAGTAAAATATTATCTTCCGAACCAGAATGTTCCATTATTATCATAAACCTTTTTGACAATTGGAAACTTATGCTTTCTATTAAATTACCCAGTGAGAAATAATGTCTACCACCATTATATGTTTGTAAAATTCTACATCTTTATTTCAAAAGGTCTCTACCGGTTTACTTAACACATTTAAAACTAGGGAAATTAAACCTTGTACATAGGTGTTTTTTTTTCTCAAGTCTTCACCCTAAGTTAGACGGGAACCACGAGCTGGAGAAAAATAAATCGGGGTAGTTTAATAAAATACAGAAAAACGAGACAAACCTCCTAGATATCCATATGATCACTCAAAGTCGTAGAACATTAGGTACTGCTTTAAATCTTCTGAAACCTAAATTGGGGCTATAAATTCCAAGGGTTTAGCAGAACCAGTGTAAGGTGCATCAGTCACCCCCCCCCCCTAAGTCAGTGGCTGTTCCAATTGCTACATATAGAAGTTTCTAAAATTTTCAGTTTTCACGATAATAAATTTCAAGATTTGTCACAACCAATCAAGATGCTCTTACCAACATTACATTAAATTTTCAAGACAATAGAACACAAATTCTAATCATTACTTACTTACTTTGATGGCTGCTTTTCCGGTCCCATACAGCAGGGGAACCCCACTCTCTACACGACCTCCACTGTCGTTTTACCTTATTCGTTCAGAGTATTTAACGTTTCGTGTCTCGTATTCTTAATTTACAGTTAAATCGTCACTGTCAAAAGACTCATGAAATAAGAAAGTCTTCAGTGTCCTCTTGAAAGCCTTAATGTCTTCAATCATTCGAATGTTTCGTGGGAGCTTATTATATAGTCTCGGGGCCGCATATTTAAAGGCTCTGGAGCCTACAGTAGACATAAATCTAGGTTCCAAGAGTTTGAAGCCATCTATAACTATTCTAGTGTCGACACGATTTGTTGGCTGCGCAATATGCATCAATTCTCTTAAGTATTTTGGACGCCCGGTTCTGATAACTTGGTGGGTTATTGTACATATTTTAAATTCAATCCTCGCTTTAATCGGCAGCCAGTGTAAATCAATTAGTATAGGGGTGATCCTTTCTCTGGGAGGGACACCTTTTATCAGTCTTGCTCCTCTGTTTATCATGTTTTGTAATTTCTCAAGATGCACTTTCGGTAAATTGTAATAGGTAGAGTTGCAGTAGTTAATCCTGGTAATAACACAGTTTATCACCAGTTTCTTTACAGAATTTTCGTCTAAGTACTTTTTTTATAAACGCAATATTTCTTAGATGATAACCAGCAGTTTTTATTACATTATTTATTTGGGCATTTAGAGATAGGTTATAGTCAATAAATACACCTAGATCTCGAACTTTACTAGATATCAGCACCGAGTCATTATTTATGTTCATTTGAATATCACCTAAGTTTCTCACGCTGTTTCTCTTGCCCACCACCATGAATTCAGTTTTGTTCTCATTTAATTTTCATTTATTAATTTAATTAAATACTGTCGTCTTCATCACTAATATACTGTAAATACTATTATGTCACCCCACATTTGTCAACTTCAACTATATATGAAGGAATCCTATAAAATAATAATTAGTGGCTTACCGTTTGCAAAGACAGAGATTAGCGTTTTATGCCTCTACTCAAAAATATATTATAATTTTAAAAAGAAATCTATTGGGACTAAACGAAAGTTTATCGGACAACTCTCCTAAAGGGCAGATTCGATCATGTGAGTGACATATCACTCAAATGATCGAATCAAAAATCTTTTTACTTATATGAATTAATATATTTTACCCAACCAATGGCTCATATTTTAAAAATTTCTCTTCCTAACCATTGTTCAAAGAAGTACTTGGAGAGTTAATACCTTGGAAGTTCTCAAAAGAGCAAACTATTTTTATCTGTCGCTTCTTAACCCTAAAAGCATTTAGGTCATAAATGACCTCATTTGGCGATCACCACGTCTAACAGAAGAAAAATTTCGTGAGTTCTGTTCTCGAAATTTTAGCACCAGTTTTCTCAAGCACTTATGCGAAACACTTCATTAATTCAGCCATTATAACTATGAATGGCAACCAAAAATTAAGCAACGTAACTTCCATAAATCTCGAGCTTCTCCTCCACATGAATATTACCGGGATAAAGTTACTTAACTAAACTTAGTATACGATTGTTACTATGTCCACGACATTGGATCCTCCCAACCCAGATCTTTTCACAATAGGGTTTTAACCAAACTCATTCAACATCCTATGTGTCATTCTTAATTACATGTTCACTCTTAGGGAAAAGGTCCAGTTTATTTCTTTCAAATACACACACACACACAAAAGATATTTCAAGTCTTTCAAGAATTTTGATGACCTATCTGTCCCCTGAAAATATTTTAATTCTTTGATCACGCCATGTTTTTAATGTCACGTCTGGTGTTCCCAGCAATGGGACTGGGAGGCTATTGAGTCCTAAGGTGAGATTGCCCCCCAACTCCCCTCGTTGCGCTGTAAAGAATAAGTTAAAAGAGATTGGACAACAAGGTGGAAGAAAGCAAGCAGGAACAGAGGTAAAATGGAAGGCTGCAAAATGGGCACAGCTAAGGGTCGAAGAAACATAGCCAAGATCACTTAGTAAGGACTTGGTACACTGAAGGCACTATCCCCCCCCCTCCAACCCCCAACCCCCACCCCAGATTTCGTGTCAAATTGGTTGGACAAAACCTTCAGGTTCTAATAATACCCCATCCCTTACCTGAATAATTATTTCTGAATAATTATTTGTATGCAAATTCTTCATAAGTCAGACTATCTATTTTCAGTCACATCTTTCCAGACTATATCATACATACCTCAAACTACTATGCAGTTTATTCCAAAAGCTGTGTTTATACTTCAACAGTAGTTGTTTTCTTGCTGTGACTAAACTGAGGCATGATTTTCACAATCAACTTCGTTATTTACTTATTCAACAGTTATTTATCAATATATACTTTTTTCCCCAATTCATACATAGTTTTCAGCATTGGGGTGCTTTTCCCTATCGAGCCCTTGGGCTTGTAGCATTCTGCATTCCCACCTAGGGTCGCACCTAAAATTGTAGTAGTAGTAATAATAATAATAATAATAATAATAATAATAATAATAATAATAATAATAATGATAACAATAATAATACCTAATAAGACTGTTTTTTTTTTTTATAAATAAGACTTACACGCGTCTCTTTCGATGTCTCTTCTCACCGTTAAAACCTTTACTTGGCACCCCTGTATGTAACACAGAAATATCTCTCCTCTCTTTTATTACTTTTTTAGCAGCTTTTTACGAAGTCAACACAACTCAATAACACAAGGCACTTTTATTACCGCAGCAGAATCTCTTTATCTTCCATTCTGTTCCACTTATCTATCTATTCATTCCTCTTTCCTAAATACGGTCCCTGGAACTCAACAGGGGTCTCCGGTTTGACAGGCATCCTATTCTATATTCTCATTAACCTTCGTTAATACCAGTAATTTATAATAGACAGCCTTAGACAGGATGTCATGGTTAAAACTTCTTGATTGTAACCGTGGCGTTAATGAGACAGGGAGCGAGTGGACTTGTTGGGGATAAGATGTGGGGAAACAGAAAATAACTTTTTGAAAGATAATCTAAAAGAAAACAATATGGTGAAAAAAGGAGAGGAATTCCTTAAATATATATATATATATATATATATATATATATATATATATATAAATGTATATATATATATTATATACATATATATATATATATATATATATATATATATATATATTTACACATATACATCTATATATATATATATATATATAATTGTATATATATGTATGTATATATATATTTATATATATATACTGTATATATATATATATATATATATATATATATATATATAGTTGTATATATATGTATGTATATATATATATATATATATATAGTTGTATATATATATATATATATAGTTGTATATATATATATATATATATATATATATACTGTATATATATATATATATATATATATATATATATATATACTGTGTATATATATATATATATATATATATATATATATATATATATATATATATATATATATATGGGAGACGACACCCTATAAGGGCTTATAATAAATTCAAGCTTAAAGAATACCAAAATATATATGGTACCAAAAACCGAAAAACTATCAAAATAAAGACAGAAAAGTAGAGATATAACGAAGATGATAATTTCAGGTAAATATTTCTCGAACACTTAGGCTTCTAGGAATTCCTGGTTTTGCAGTACAAATGGCACTGCCTTAGAATGTGAATGCTGATGCACTGAAACCCAAAATGCACAAAAGGTGCTAATGGAAATTCCTTAATTAAACAAACCTTGAGGAAATGATGATAAAACTATAATAATTAATCATAATTACCTAAAATGAAATCGTTGTCATACTATGTGAAACATCAACTGACTTTGCTGGTATTGAACTTCCTAACTGCAGTTTTCAATCTATTTTTTTCGTGTTTTATGAGTAATACGGAGATATTCTTTACCTACTTTGGTTTTTACATAAACACCGGTGATCTCTTAGCTCCTAAGTTGTCTGCTATTTTTTTTTTTTTTCGAAAGTAAGCGAGTTGTTCTCTATGCACTTATTGGAGAATTAGTAATGTTACTCCATTAGGTAATGTGTTTGTGGTAGCTGTAGCCATACACTCAATTTTCATAACTCCTATATTATCAAAAGTTTTTTACCGTCCTGACACAACGTCTAAATCATACCTTTTCAGTTTGCAGTTTGGCTTTCACAAGGATGCCCTTCTAGCAATTTCCAATAATAAGCAGATATCTCTGATTGTGGTCAGGATGTTCGAATGAATGGCCATTATTTCAGTGCTGCCGTTCATAGAGTTAATCATAGGGACTTTGTTTTCAAACTCAAACAGTTGAGAGTATGTGGGACTTTTCTTAGCATCATTGTTGAATTTTTACAAGTAATAAATTGCAAATGATGTATTGTTGATGGGTACCATAGCAAATATAGGAATGTAATATATGGTGTTCTTCGGGGTAGTGTGGTTGGCCCATTACTTCTCATTTTACTTTCGCATGGTATGCTGCTTGGTCTAGAAAACAAGCTCATTGCATATGCAGATGATGCTTCTCACTCTGCATCAATTCAATCTCCTAAATGTAGATCTGGGGTTGCTGAATCCCTTAATAGCAATATATCTAAAATTAGTGCATGTTGGAAATTATATTGCATTAAGTGGAACCCTACCAAAACTGAAATATGATTGTAAGTGGGGAGAGGACAGTGGCTCCTCGACATCCAGTTCTTTGCATTCATAAAGTTTCTTTAACTATACAGTATACAACTCATTTATAATTTTAGGTACGATTCTTTATTGTAATTTAATTTTGAGAAACCTTCCATCTTTTTCTCCTTAAACTGCATAAAGATTTGCCTTTTTATGAAGTCCAAGATTTTCGGTGATCAATCTTTTTTGAAGAAATGTTTTTATTCTTTCATTCATGCTAATTTTTTCGAGTATTGTTCTCCTGTCTGGTTTTCAGCTGCTAACTCTCATCGTTATTTGTTAAATAGAAACTTGCTGTCTATAAATTCTATCTAGTTATTAATCTCTAGCACCCTCATTCAGTTAGTTCTTTATGCATGTTGCAAAAGATTCTTCATAATTCTGACCATCCTTTGCGTTTAAATCTTCCCAGAGTGTACCATTCTGTACGCGGAATGGGACTATTGGTGCCGCCCTTTGGGCAACGACTATTTGGCGCTGACCGGTTTTGGTGCCAGGTTATAAAACTGAGTTTGTGTTTGTGTGTTTGTGTGATGAATTAAACAATACGATGAGTAGAAAAAACAAAACGAAAAACGACTATGTGTATATGGGATGTGTGTGTAAGTATAAGTAAACGAAACGATGTGTGTGTGTGTGTGTGTGTGTGTGTGTGTTGGGATGATGGCTAACAAAACTATGTAATTATATTGTAAACTACTGCAATTATAAGACAGCTTCAACGACGTCTTTTATTCTATGAACACTACACTTATTTGGGATGATTATCTAACGATTTGGTGCAACCTTGGCCTGTTTCTTTAAACAGTAAAAAGATAGATATAGTCTTTCTTTTGGTTTCTTTTGGAAGCCATACCAGAAATGGCTAAAAATATTCTTAGCAAGAGGGATAAACCAAAGTTTTCACACGATGGATATTTATATGTTTTTCATAAATGTAACGAAAGGGATCCAACATTGCTGTCTTGGATATGCGAATTAAATAATGAATATAGAGACCGAATTCACACTAAAAAATAACAATCATGGTGCTTCAGCAGTGGACGTGGAAGTTGCTTCTATCAAAACAAGTCTGAAACGTAAAGCTCAAAAAACTCTTGAAGTGCCATCAATAATTATAAACAGATGTATTGAAAATAGTTCTAAGCTGCACAAGGATCACTTCCAAACTCTCAGGCTTTGAAAAACAAAACATACATAGGAAACGAAATCTGATAAATTCTGGGCCTCCGAACCCTGCTAGTACAAGAGAACTGGTAATTCCGGAAAACTACAAATATTATGTAACGGACAATGGTGAAAGTGAAAACTTTTTCATTGGTGACAGTGGACAAAATGACGAGAGAAAACTAATTTTTAGGAGGCAAAGCTGGTTAGTTTATTTTACACGAGTCCGGATGGGACATTTAAGATGTCCCCTCCATTGTATAATAAAGTGTATATCATTTTCGCATGAGGGCATGGAGGGGTTTTCCCTGTGTTGTATGCTTTATTACCGAATAAACGTCGGGTAACATACATTTGAATGTTTCGAATGATTAGTGATTTGTTACCAGATTTACAGCCAAAAGGGATCTACTGCGATTATGATCATGCTGCCTTTTTGGCCATGTTAAAAGGTTTTCCGGGAGTCGAGTTGAAAGGTTGCATCTTCCACTTAGCACATAATATGCATCTTCCACTTAGCACATAATATACATAAGCATTTGAAGCAGCTTGGGCCCCAGCACCTAATTAATAACGATCCACAGTTTGCCTTAATAACAAAAATGATAGTAGCATTATGTTTTGTACCCGAGTCCCATGTGGGTAATTACATCGATGCCTTATCAAGGGACTTACCAGATGAACTTCAGCCGTTGTTGAACTGGTTTGAAGATAATTACGTGGGGAGCCCAATGAGACGAGGCAATGGAAGATGTCAACCATTTTTTCCTATAGAAATGTGGAATCAATAAAGACGAACAATAGCTGGTGAGGATAGAACCAACGATCATGCTAAGGCAGCTCATGAAAAAAATATATGCCGAATTAGGAATAAACCATCCCGTTATCTGGAAGTTTGATGGTATCAGAAAAATACAAAAAGGGCGTGATACTTAAAATGAACAATTGATTGCTGGGAAAGCTCCTAATCAAAAACTTCTGAAATACATAAAAGCCGATGAGCGTATTCTAGACATCGTAAAACACTTTGACTCAAGGGCACCACTTTAATATTTACGAGGTCTGACATACAATTATGATATACATTAAAGATCTATATTTATTTTATCAGTTATCCTTTTAAATACATGTATGTTTTTAGCCTTTTTACTTACTTAGTTTCATATTAATTTTATTCATAGTTTGGTTTAAATGTCACATTTTAATTCATTTTTTCTAACTTATATACAAAACAGCTTAGCGCCAAAACAGGTCAGCACCAAATAGTCGTCGCCAAGAGAGCGGCACCAAAAGGCACCCGACCCCCCTGTACGTATTACTAGATATTCCATTAGGGTAATTCATAATCGTACACTGTAATTCTGACCATCCTTTGCGTTTGCCGACTCCATCATAAGGGTCAACACTATAATCATGATTCTTAAATCATAAATCATAATTCTGACCATCCTTTGCTTTTAATTCTTACCAGAGTGAACAAGCCTGTACGCATTACTAGGTTTCCCATTTATTCTAAGAGTCTTGCCTATTCCATCATACGGATCAACACTAAAATCGTTATTCATAATCGTACACCGTAAATCATAATTCTGACTATCCTTTGCGTTTAAATCTTCCCAGAGTGAACCATTCTGTACGCATTACTAGGTATCCAATTAATTCTAACAGTCTTGCCTACTCCATCATAAGGATCAACACTATAATCATGATTCGTAAATCGTAAATCATAATTCTGACCATCCTTTGCCTTTAATTCTACCCAGAGTGAACAAGCCTGTACGTATTACTAGGTATCCCATTAATTCTAACAGTCTTGCTTACTCCATCATAAGGGTCAACACTAAAATCGTAATTCATAATCGTAAACAGTAAATCATAACGCTGACCATCCTTTGCTTTTAAATCTTCACAGAGTGAACCATCTTGTATGTATTACTAGGTATCCCATTAATTATAATAGTCTTGCCTACTCCATCATAAGAATCAACTCTAAAATCGTAATTCATAATCTTGGACCGTAAATCATAATTCTGACTATCCTTTGCGTTTAATTCTTCTCAGAGGGAACCATTCTGTAAGTATTACTAGGTATCCCATTAATTCTAACAGTCTTGCCTACTCCATCATAAGGATCAACACTAAAATTGTAATTCATAACCGTAAACCATAAATCATAATTCTGACTATCCTTTGCGTTTAAATCTTCCCAGAGTGAACCAGCCTGTACGTATTACTAGGTATTCCATTAATTCTAACAGTCTTGCCTACTCCATCATAAGGATCAACACTAAAATTGTAATTCATAACCGTAAACCATAAATCATAATTCTGACTATCCTTTGCGTTTAAATCTTCCCAGAGTGAACCAGCCTGTACGTATTACTAGGTATTCCATTAATTCTAACAGTCTTGCCTATTCCATCATAAGGATCAACGCTAAAATCGTAATTCATAATCATAAACCATAAATCATAATTCTGACCATCCTTTGCATTTAAATCTTCACAGAGTGAACCATCCTGTACGTATTACTAGGTATTCCATTAATTCTAACAGTCTTGCCTACTTCATCATAAGGATCAACAATAAAATCGTAATTCATAATCGTAAACTGTAAATCATAATTCTGACCATCCTTTGCGTTTAAATCTTCCCAGAGTGAACCATCCTATACGTATTACTAGGTATCCCATTAATTTTAACAGTCTTGCCTACTCCATCATAAGGATCAACACTAAAATCGTAATTCATAATCGTAAACTGTAAATCATAATTCTGACTATCCTTTGCATTTACATGTTCCCAGAGTGAATCATTCTGTACGTATTACTAGATATCCCATTAATTCCAACAGTCTTGCCTACTCCATCATAAGAATCAACACTAAAATCGTAATTCATAATCGTACACCGTAAATCATGATTCTGACCATCTTTTGCACTTAATCTTCCCGGAGTGAACCATCCTGTACATATTACTAGGTATCCTATTCATTCAACAGTCTTGCCTACTCCTTCTTAAGGATCAGCACTAAAATTGTAATTCATAATTTTGGGCCGTAAATCATAATTCTGACTATCCTTTGTGTTTAAATCTTCCCCGAGTGAACCATCCTGTATGTATTACTAGGTATCCCATTAATTCTAAGTCTTGCCTCCTCATCATAAGGATCAACATTAAAATCTTAATTCATAATCGTAAACCGTAAATCATAATTTTGGACCATCCTTTGCATTTAAATCTTCACAGAGTGAACCCTCCTGTAAGTATTACTAGGTATCCCATTAATTCTGACAGTCTTGCCTATTCCATCATAAGGATCAACACTAAAATCGTAATTCATAATCTTAGACCGTAAATCATAATTCTGACTATCCATTGCATTTAAATCTTCCCTGAGTGAACTATCCTGTACGTATTACTAGGTATCCCATTATGTCTAACAGGCTTGCCTACTTCCATCATAAGGATCAACACAACATTATTCTAGATGTTTTATTTCAGCTGTGACCAGATTGCGGAATGGTCTTCCTATTCTTGCTGATGAATCAGTGGAATTTCAGAAGTTTAAACTTGTATTTTCTTTATGCTGAACAGGTTGCCATGAGTCTTGTTTTATAGTTTATATATGACAAATCTATTTTAACGTTGTGGCCTTACTTAAAATAATATATATTTCTCAACCATTACTTATATATGCTATATTTGTTAACCTCTTGCTTCCTTTCGTCGTTGGGCTACTTTCCCTGCTGGAGCCCTTTTGCTTGTAGCAATTCTGCTTTAATAATCAGGGTTGTAGCTTGGCTAATAATAATAATACGGAAAGAAATCTAAAAAAAATGCAATGGGATTTTAAACAAGGCGGTTTAAATCTTCATAGAAAATTTGGTTATTTTTTGTACAATTTCTCCAATTATTACGAATATCTAATTATCTTTCCAGTGCACGATAATCTTCAGCAACTTGAACAAAACTATGTAAATATCTGATTGCTTTGGAATGTAGAGAGATTTAGTGCCTTATACCATAAGCAATATGAAACTTGCTATATAGACAAGTTCACGCTGTACCATGTTAGTTTCAGTGTTAGAATGTAGTCAAACAAATCAGAATCATTAGTCATGGAAGAACAGCCAAACCTCACTTCAATTTTTGTTAATCACACCCATACCATTCCTACCTACAAAGGCCTCATAACCATCCTCGCTGCTACTTACAGTACAATTGGAATGATATCACTGCAGCATCAGTATATTACATCCCTCTCAAAATCAATTTATACTAATCCATCATCGAAACTTATTTTATAATTCAATTAACCTGTTTCTGCAACAGCAAAAATAAATTCAGTTTATAAGTACTGTTAAATAAAAGATTATAGTTAGAATTGAATTAACAGGTCATAAATAAAGAAGGGACTATACTGGACAACTATGATACAAAAGCTTGAATAAATAATTCGAAAAAGAGCAAGGTCTTCATTCCAGAATGCACGAATAGTTTTTAGGTTTTTCAAATACTAATGAAAAAAAGAGATCGCTACTTGTAATAGTGCGTGAGAAAAATCAGTATATATCCGCCAAGGATGCTCGGGAAAGTAAAAAAGACGTGGAATGGGGTTTGAAAAGAAATTAACAAAAATGAGCAGTAACGATATGGTAATGAAGATGAGTGGCTTTAAGTCTTTAGAACAGTCCAAAATTCTAAATTCAGGTGTCGGAAATTTAAAGAAAAGCAATCGGATACCCCCTTTGGTAGAAAAGTTACAAAGACTAAAATCAAGGTCGGGAATCATAAGGGCATAACCAGATAATTGAACATCGGCTGACAAGGAGAGGTAAGATTGAGAGTGATATTAATAAAGGGAAAAATTTAAATCTTTCGACAGATATTGATACAAAAGAAAGAAAAGAGACCATTATGGCGTGAAGCTGAATAACCCCATTCCACTTGCTAATCAGATTTTTGCAAAGAACTTATTTATTAAATTAAGAGAAAGAACAAAATTTCGTAACAGGGACATGAAATTTTATAAATGCAAATGAAAAGATCTGTTAACAAATATGTTTAAAGTCAAACAAGTAAAGGTGCTGGCTGTGATAACGAAATAAACTAATTAGATCTGAGGTTAAAATATACGTCACAGAGGTTAGTAAAATGGGATAATTGAATTGTCAAAGTTCCCTAAAAAGGATGAATTAACAATGTGTGGTAACTATGAAACGTTTATATTTGCTACCAAATTGTATAAAAATATTTAATTTATTTTAAACAGACTTGAACTAGCAGTTGACACATTCCCAGGAAATGAACAACCTTGTATTAAACGAAAACTGCAATACCTTCGTATAAAGTATATTGAAAAAAAAAATCAGAATAATACTTGAACAATGGTGTTTCAAGTAGTGCCTTGTCTAAAATCACGATAATTTCATGTAATTCCTCAAAAGATTGTTGATATTTTTCCAAGTTTACAGGAAAGCCATGTTGAACGATACTTTTAATAAAACACTGATCCCTTCGGAATCCAGACCGCTGTAATGCACAATGAGATTCTATAATTTTTCTGGTTTCTTTTAGCAATAAAATTTGATATTCAAAGACTTGTCACTTAAGCAAATGAAAGTACTGATATGAAAGAAAACAATGTTCTTGCCTCTCACTATCATGACAACACTGTATTGACGTGAAGACCTTATGCGAACCTACTAACGTTATCAGATTATTTTGTCAGAAAATTATGTAAATACACTGATAAAGTTGAGAGTTTTAGGTAAATTGGTACTATTATCTCAAAAGACTTTTATTTTTGTGAACTGGATAAAAATACGTCTGGGAGGCAGCTGAAATACCAAATTTGTGTTGAATATACTGTCGGTATACAATAAAATGCGATTTCGTAAATTTCCAGTTATAGCAATATTTTCAAACAGAACTTTTAGAACAACATATTTGTGATGGATATGACGTTGGCAACTGACCTTGGAAATACAGTCTTGTTGGATTTCTGTTTCATGGCAGGGCAAGAGAGAACACAGAATTCGTTATTTCAAATATTATGTAAACTTAACTGTATGGCAGCTTAACAGAAACTAAATATACATTGTAGATTTCAGTAAAAGGTAAACAGTAATAATTACAGTACTCAACAGTTTGAGTAAAAGGTAAAATTATAATAAATACATTGTTACGCATAAATACAGTATGTAGTTATACAACTAATTACACCAAAGTGTAGTTAGCAATCTCACACCTCCCCCCAAGATGGCAGGTGCAATACAAGGATACCTGGCATCTTAAGGTCCTTATTTAGTATATGATTTCGAGTCTCATCTTATTTCTAAACACTCTGGTGCCCGTGTCTGACGTCCACTACGTCGTACTAGTAAGGCAACTGATAACTGAGTATCAGGCTTAGGTGATGTTGCAGGTGATCTACGATCTCCATATCCTCGAAATTCGCCACCCAACACCGAGATAGGCGGAGAAATAACGTCTCCTGGCAAAGAAGGGTGATGAGGTCGTAGGAACCTCCGATTTCTCCAATAGATGCGCCCACTCCCAGTCTTCACGAAGTAATTCCTCCTTGTTCCAATTCCGACCACAACTCCTGGTTTATCCCATCGCTTTGTCTTAGGGTCTTGTAGATCCACGTACAAACCAAGCTTCAGCTTAGAGAGTGGTCTAACAGTGGCATCATACCGTTCCTTTGCCTGCTGCTGAAGGTACTTAGCCTTTATGTCACATTCGTCAGCTGTACGTTACCATTCCTTTGCAAATGAACGATGATGAGCCGGAATCCTGGAACGCAAAGGATGTCCAAACAAGATTTTTGCGCTGGAGATCTACCGTCCGCCCGTGGAGTATTCCTGAGCTCGAGAAGCCCTCGTGCAAACTCATCCTCATCCAGCTTGCCATTTCCTGTGGTCGTCAAAATCAACTTCTTGATAATCTTCACGGTAGCTTCGGCATGACCATTTGCTTTTGGATTATAGGACGATGTCACGCGGTGTTCCATCCCCAATAGAGCAAGGGAACGCCGCAATGTTGATGAAGCGAACTGCGGTCCTCCATCCATTTTCAGTACTACAGGCACACCTGTGTCTGAAAATATTGGCCTCAACAAACTAACTAGTTGAGCTGCAGAAGTTGATCCATTGCACGAAGATACATACGGCTAACCTGACAGGCGATCAACGTACACAAGAAATGTCTTGCCAGAGATATGAAAATAATCAGCAGACACTGACTCAAATACTCGACTTGGCAAGTCTTCCTGCATCAAAGGCTCATTCCGCTGACCTGGTAACAGCTCTCGGCAGCGAGAACAAGACTTCACTGTATTCTCAACGTCTCTGTCAATCCCTGGCCAGTATATAGTCTGGCGTGCTCGACGCTTGGTGTGGTCCACTCCTTGGTGAGCATCATGTAGACACTGCAAATTTTCGCTACGTAGGCTGCGAGGTATGAGAAGTCTAGGTCCATAAACTATCAAACCATCACACATGGCCAGCATGTCCCGAATTCCCCAGTATGCTCGCAAGTCTTCTGGTAAGCTATGCTTATGATCTGGAAATCCTTTCAATTTTACATCTCTTAATGACAGATATTCACCATCATGTGCAGAATCATCACGAATCTTATCCAGCGTCTGGTCCCGCAGAGGTGCTAACCTTATGCCCTCCTCACAAGTAGCTAATAAAGACAATACAACAGCAACATGCAATGGATCTGCATCATCCAGTACATCATTGTCCTCAACAAGGCTTTGAACTGGTGAACGAGAGAGTGCATCCGGCATGCTGTGACATTTCCCACTTTGCCACCGTGCAGCAATAGTAATTCTGCAGAGTTTCATTCTCATACGCTACAGTCGAGGATTTTCTATTTCTCCAAGAAGTTTTGAATTGAGAATAGGAATAAGTGGTCGATGGTCTACTACCAGGTCAAAATAATGCAAACCAACCAAGTAAACACTGCATTTCCTCACTGCCCAAAGTATAGCAGCCATCTCAACCTCAATTACGGCATACCTAGTCTCCGCATCCGTTAAAAACCTGGATCCACACTGGATGAGCTTCCAAGCCTCTCAGTGTTGTTGCAGCAAAACAAACCCCATAACATGCAACTTGGATGCGTCAGTTTGAAGCATAGTAGGTAAAGATCCATCAAAATGAGCTAAAACAGGAGGAGCTATGAGTGCTTCTTTAGTTTTCTCGAAAGCCACATCATGCTGAGGGGCCCAGCACCACTCATTCCGAGGTTTAAGCAGGTCCCTGAGTGGCTGTGCAGCAGCTGCAATCGCAGAAGAAAAGCTCCCAAGATGATTGGTTAAACCCATGAATGAACTGAGATCAGTGATATTTTGTGGCTTTGGAAATTCAGCTATAGCTCTCACCTTCAGAGAATCGACACTATAACCTTCATGATTTATACTGTAACCACATAATTCAACATTAGGTTGAGCAAAGAAAATTTTGTCAGGATTTAAGGTCATTCCAAATAAGTCACATTTTTGCACAAATGTTATCACATGGGCTAAGTGGTCACGGTAACTAGAATCATATACCAAAATATCAACAATTTTGACAGTATGTGGAATATCTCCCAAAGCTTGATCTCCTCGACGATTGTACTCATCCCCAGATGATATAAGCCCCATTACAGCTCATTTGAATTTGTAACGTCCCCAAGGTGTGATGAAGCAAGTAAGATCCTGATCTTCTTCAGCAATTTTTATTTGGAAGTATCCCATCTTCGCATCCAAAGTAGTGAACCATCTGGCTCCAGCATCCATTGACGATATAGCATCATGAGGGGATCGAACTGGATATGTAGGTCTGCGCACATAGCGGTTAAGTCTT
Source organism: Palaemon carinicauda (assembly GCF_036898095.1). NCBI lineage: Eukaryota > Metazoa > Arthropoda > Malacostraca > Decapoda > Palaemonidae > Palaemon > Palaemon carinicauda. Next base: position 142,011,863 of record NC_090726.1, on the reverse strand, counting down.
GTAAGGTCCACACACAACCACACACCACCCATCTTCTTTGCAATAGGGACCATTGGATGACACCATTCGGTGGGGTAATCAACCTCACCAATGATATCCTTAGCAAGCAAGTCATCTAGCTGAGCTTTAATATACGATCTCCAACAATACAGAATGGTGCGTGGTGCGGTCACTGCAAAAGGATGTGCATCTGCTGACAGCTGAATCCTCATAGGACCTCCCTGCATTTCCCTTAGAGTAGCTGAAGCATCAAATACACGAGGATAAGGAGAAATGATGGAAGCTGCATGTTCTGCATGCTCTGCTTCTGTAGGGTCTCTATTGTGTGGCCATCTTGGCAATGCCATTGGTACAGACACCAAAGTGCAGGTACTTGCAGACTGCACAACACCCTGTGTATCAAAAGTCACTTGTGGCTCCAAAACCTTCCTGGTTCTCGATGCTATATGCGGTTGCAACACTGAACATGTAACATGCTGTATTTGTGCTGGAAAGTTTTCTGGTAATATTCCCAGTGCTATACAATCAAACCAGCCCAGAAGTGCACCTTTCACTTCCTTTCACTTCCTTGACGACTGACACAACTTTTGTTGTACTACGATTACCCAAAGTTAAAAATGCCTCAAAAGTACCCATCTTAGTGAAAGGTTGACTATCTGCTGCAATGAGACCACCCATAATGATCGGCTCCAGTGAACTCTCGTGAATTCCAAGAGATTTAGCATTTCCAAGTCTCATCACAGTCAGGTGTCTACATAACTGAACTTGATCCTTTGAGGTGAGGGGTACTGATGCAAATCTGAGGGGTTGGACGTGATGACGCACAGTTGCTGTAAACATCTCCAATGACACGATATAGATTCTGCTTTGAAGGCTTGAACGTGCTTTTATTATTAATTTTCTTCTTCTGAGGAGACAGTGGCTGTCCCTTTGACCTGCACACCACTGCAAATTACCACATTGTTTGCAGTCCCTGTTTAGAGCCTTGCATGCCATTTTATCAAGATGACGCTCACCTCCGCACCTAAAGCACAGCTGCTTTAAATTGGCTGCCTTCTGACCTTGCTTGTATTGGGACACTCTTGAAACTACATTTTTCAGTGCCCCGAATAACAGCATGACTGGCATTTGCATTTTCCGATGCTCTGCAAATATCAAGAGCCATCTGCAAAGTGAGCTTCTTTTCTTCTAACATAAGTTTCAAAGCCTCTTCATCTCTGGTTCCAACGACGATCCTGTCTCGTAGTCTGCTGTCCATGCAGGTTTCACAAAAATCACAGAAAGAAGCAATCTCTTAAATGCCGCACAAAAAATCATCGAAGGTCTCGTGTAACTCCTGGACTCGTGTGAAAGTCGCGTCAGTCCACGATGACATTCCTTTAGTTGCGCAAGTGCAACTCCATGGCATCCAATATAGTCTTCAAGTCTGCTCCATCACCCAGTGAGAGACCATATCTCAGAGTGCGGGTCCAATCATCGTCTAGCACGGAAATCAATGCTGACCGCTGCTCAGCAAGAGAGAGAGAGATGACATTCTTGTCAACACTGCATGTCCCTCATACTTGTGACGCCACGAACCAAACTCTTTAAGAGATACAGAAGACGACAAGTGTGGTGCAGGAACTGCCCTTGCCTGATACTGATTCCTATGATGTCCCGAGGTATCAGCAAAACCCTCTAGAATTGCAGTTAAAACGTTCTTCCCTTTTCGTAGCTGCTTCTTGGGTATGGTGAGCCATCTCTGCTTGCCTTGCCACAAGTGCTGCCAGTTGTTCGATTTGCTTCTCCATTGTGTACGGGTACTAAAGATTTAACACTGTACTTCTTGAACGAAAGTAGACGGCATAAACAAACCCTACTCACTGCGCCATGTTGGATTTCTGTTTCATGGCAGGGCAAGAGAGAACACAGAATTCGTTATTTCATATATTATGTAAACTTGACTGTATGGCAGATTAACAGAAACTAAATGTACATTGTAGATTTCAGTAAAAGGTAAACAGTAATAATTACAGTACTCAACAGTTTGAGTAAAAGGTACAATTACAATAAATACATTGTTACGCATAAATACAGTATGTAGTTATACAACTAATTACACCAAAGTATAGTTAGCAATCTCACAGGTCTTGAGAAGGATGTTATATATTATGACACATCATAGACATTAACAAGTGGATAAGAATAATGCCTGAACTGGAACCCGATGATCCATATATGAGATTGTTCATAACAATATGGATGGGGCATCATCACAGGAAAGATGAAGGGAGAGGGAAATAAAGGATGATGTCCGGATAACCTAAAATTGCGGCAAGAATCTAATAAGGCTTGTGCATCTACCAAGTTGCCACCCGAATTCATTTACAGACTCACCGATAGCTAAATTGGAATAGGCAAATGTTTTTTCCAACGGAAAAGAATGTTAATTCAATACACAGATATCCATATATACACATTTATGTATGTATATATGTATGATGAGAGAGAGAGAGAGAGAGAGAGAGAGAGAGAGAGAGAGAGAGAGAGAGAGAGAGAGAGAGAGAGAGAGAGAGAGAGAATTATCATTCAGTATTGCGGTATGAAGCATAATCACACAACTAATACTATAATTGATACAAATACATTTGAGAAAAAAAACTCTATAATTGTTTAGTGTATCAAATAAACGAAACATAAAATGAGAGCCTTCAAAGTTCATTAATTCAATAAACTGGTCCATTTTCTTTTAAATGAGGCTCTAAATTAAAATAATAGCTCCAACCACCCCCACCCCCACCACTCTCTTGCCACCTATCAATATACCAGAAATTAATTTTAAAAAAAACTCTTATTACTTTTGTATAATTTCTTAGGACTGTTAATAAATCAAAACATTGATAACAATAAGAAAAAATCAAACTTTTCCTTAAAAATTCACAATCCTTCTCAAACTTGTTAGCACAATTCTAAATCGGAGTATGTGTCAGAATTTCGAGTTGGTGATCCAAAGGAGCATAAATCTGTTTTTGCAGAGAGAAGCAGTTCCCCTTTCCTGACCCAAAAAATATGTACAATATCAGTGTCTTATAACAAAGAAAACTAAATTCCAGTTGCCAAACACCAATGAATCTCAGGAGGTGAAACCTCTTCACAATATGTCCCAACTATGCTACAAACAGCACTCATGATTGTAGAACTTATTTTTCCAATACAGAGCTAAACCAAACTGCACCAACTTAGTCTCTTCAGAATGGCAAACACTTATGGTTTTTTCCATGAAGTCTTCAAGCAATCTTTAAGAAGATACTTGAACAACCTTTACAGTTATGACGTATATTTTCTTTAGATTCTGCAAAAATAATTTTTTCCAGATTTTACATTTATAGCAAATACTCATACTATCAAAAATTATAATATGCCTATTCACTGGATATTTTCCTTTCTGTATTTTTTATATGAAATATACATAATAAAGAAACTGGAGTTAATCTAATACCATCTTACTATTGAAAGACAAAATTTGCCCTAGAAAATGATAATGATATTTTCAGACTTTAATTTGGGATAAAATGGAAAACGACGTTCATAAAAAGGTAAACAAATGCGCAGCTTTTAAAAACATTCTTTCCTCAACTACTTCATAATTTTTTACAGTACATAAAGGGCTATTTTCATGACAGAAATTATCATGTACAGACTGGAAAATTCTATTCATCTTATGAAATGTTAATAAGATTATCTTGGAAGTATAACTTGGGCCCAACCCTATTTCGTATTATTGTAAAATTAAGTCAGTGTGTTATATGTAGTACAGAATCATGGGTGAAATTCTAGCTATTTATGGGTGACACTTCAATTACCACTTGTCCAATAACAACGAGGATACGTACGAGACATTAAACAAGAGATACGAGACATTTAACAAGAGATGGACATCATTTACGCAACTAGCTCATAAAGAAGAACCTTCGTTACATTTAGGTTTATTTTAACAGCAAAGCGGTCTAGATAGCTTATAAAGCCTGTGTACTAAGAAGTACTACTAAACTGTATATGATTCTAGTACGTACAAATAACAAAAAAAAGGATAATTTGATTTTATCTTACAGTAGAAATGTAAGTTTGTCAATTATTTTCATTTGTGATTAAGTTTGCAATCAACAGACTGAACTAATGCCAATCATTCTAAAAACATATGCCAACGATATTGCTTAAAAGTTATAAAACATACAAAATAAAACACCAAGACTATACATGTTTCAAAAGTATTTAGAAGACTTGCTATGCTCGATATATCCAAAGGATGTTGTCAGCACATGTCTTACTAAAGATGGGTTTCTGTTATCTGAGGAAGGATATATTTACCTTCGCCAACTTCATTGCGAAGGTATATGTTGATGGCGTGTATTTGTTGTATGTCTGTGTGCGTTTGCGATTTGTATAACTCAAAAACTATTTGACCAAATCTCATGAAATTTGGTGGGATGAGTGGCAATGCTCCAAGGACGGTTTGAGTATATTTTGGGAGTGATTGGTTAAAAAGTCAGTGCAAAGGTCACGAAAAGATAAAAAACGTCTTTTTGCCATATCGTGGGCAATTTTTATCTGATTCACATGAAACTAGAGCTAATATGTTCATAATACAATTGTCTTTTTTGGGATATATAACATGATATGGTGATGTCATTATCCTTGTTTATTTATGTTTGTACAGTATGTTTGTTTATGATTCGCATAACTCAAAAACTATTTGAAAGCAACTCATGAACTTTGGTGGGATGATTGGCCATGAACCAAGGACAATTTGATTACATTAGGGAGTGATTAAATCAAAGGTCAAGGTAATGAAAAGGTCAAAAACGTCCTTTTGCTATATCATGGTGAATTTCTGTCCGATTTGCACGCAACTAGTCTCCATGTAACAAATGTGGCGTTGGCGAAGGTATACCCTCTACTAAGTGCCCGTTCTAGTTTGATTGTTGGTTTCCCGCTCAATGACTTCGTGCAAAACTCAGACTATTTTACAGTTACAATGGGACAAGCCTAATGATTTTCAAATGTATGTCTATGTATGTATGTACAATAATTGCGTTGGCATTGCACGATTATTTCGTCTTGAGGGACCTCATAAAGAAACCTTAAGTAAAGGAAACCTGTAATGATTTAAAAAAAAAATATATATATTATAGACATTCGCACAGATAAAACCGACTCAAAATAACCTCTCCCAAACTACAGCTCCTATGTGGCACTGCCCATGAACAAGAAATTTGCTTTTCAAACTAGAAAAGAAAAACTCCATACATAAATGAAAAAAAAAAATCTGTTGTGGATGGCCCCATTCTTTGCATTCCACAGGGAAAAAAATCGTCACTAAGCCATTCCTTCCCGGTTAATATCCAACATGTCTTTCAGCACGAAAACTAGATCTATTTTATCTCCCTTATAATTTAAGATAAACAAGATGTACAACATAAAAGTTCTCTTTAGGTCAAAACAAGTAGCCAGAATGCTATAACATATGTGTGACTAAGTCTGTTGTGACATTTAAAATTGTTTGGAGGAAAGATTTGCTTTGTGAAGCACAAACTACCATTAGATGATTTTTTACCCTCATTATTAATCATATAAAGAAACATAGGGTCCAGTATTCTTCAGTCGGTCATTTTTCATTACTAAAATGAAAAATGCTGATATATACAATGGTAAAATAAAAAAAAAAATTAAAGGGAAAAAGTGTTTCTTACCAACATATACACCACATCAAAATGCAAAAATCTTGAAACTTTAATTCTCTCATAGAATCCCGTTATAACAACCGTAGTTTTTTATGTTCAAGTAGTTATTGAAATCAAAGATCATTGAAAATGCAAAACCTACACAAATCAGTTTTACAATCACTGCAATACTGAAAAAAAGATTAACCAACAAAATTTCAAATGCAGCTAAATCAATAAAAGCACCATAAATCAATTAAAACATAAAATATCGCTTAATAACATGAGATGAATGAATGAATGAATGATTTAAAGTTTTCAGGCATCCTGACATCTAAGGTCATTGACGCCGGTAACATTTAATTTATGTATACAAAAATAAAAAATGAAATAAAATAAAAAATTAAAGAGTATTCAATTAAAATCATAAAAATTGAATGTCATAAAAGTTAAATATTTTTCAGAAGACCTGCTTCTGAAATAAATCTAAAAATGCCACTTGCATGGTAGGACACATCATTTCCAAGAATCTTGGCAAGGATGAACCTGCCACCCTCACCTCGAGCCTCAAACAAATATCTATTCCGCAAGTTGTTATAATTGGGGCATTCGGTCAACAAATGCCTTACTGTTAGAGGTACTAAACAGTTGTCACAATACGGTTGGTGTTGGCCCTTCAGCAGAAACTCATGTGTCAACCGAGTGAGACCAATACGGAGACGACAAAGAGACGTCTCCCATTTTCGGGGCATCATATTATACCTCCAAGGAGATATAACATTTGTTACCTCTCGCATTTTATTCCCATCTAGGCTATCCCATTGCTGTTGCCATTTATTGCAAACCAATTTCTTGATGTCAGGTAAGAAATCATTACAGGCAATGGGATACCTTCTTGGCAGCAACTCGGATGCAGCATTCTTAGCCAGTAAATCTGCCTTCTCATTCCCACACACACCTACATGTGCTGGAACCCAACAAAAGTGAACTGTTATACCTCTCCGTCCAATAATAAAAAGCCATTCTAAAATCTTTAAAACTAAAGGGTTATTAGAATTAAAAGCTTCTATAGCTTGAAGGACACTCCTTGCATCACTAAAAATTGTAAAATTACCCTCCTTCTCCAATGCTATTTTCTCAATAGCGGTTAATATGCCATACAGTTCCGCAGTAAATATGGAAGCGGTCAGAGGAAGTGCACCTCTACAATTAAAACTATTACTATGTACCCCAAATCCAACGCCAGCATCAAATTTGGAGCCATCAGTATAGATAAAAGTTGATCCTCTATGTTCTTTAACATGTTCATTAAAAAAGAGACCTGGCTTCTAGGTCTGACATATTCTTCTTATCTCCTATAAAATATTTACAAAAAGATATCTCTGGTAACTTCCATGGAGGCGTTGATGATACCTTGAATGGAAGTACCTTACATCTAATTATATCCAGACTGTTTAATAATTGTTTCACCCGAAAGCCATAGGGTTGAGGAGATTTTGGGTGCATTTCAAAGTATGTTGGGTGCCTTACAAGGCTTGCAGTCTGGAAGGATAAAGAATTAGGGAGTCTTTGCAATCTAAACCAATACCGAAGAATATAAGACATCCAGTAAAGGTCTAGTGGTAACTCTCCAGCATCAACAAGGAGACTTGGGATAGGTGATGTTCTGAATGCTCCCGTGGACAATCTAATACCTGCATGATGTATTGAATCTAATATTTTCAACCGGCTTGGGGTGGCTGAAGAGTATACCTCACAACCATAACTAATTTTGGAAAAAATCAAGGCCTTGTATAATTTTAAAATAGTATTGCGGTCTGCCCCCCATGATGTATGGGACAATACTTTTAAAATATTCAGAGCTTTAACACATTTAGCTTTTAGCGCTTTTAGGTGAGAAACCCATGTAAGTCTACAGTCAAATATCAAACCTAAAAATTTGGTTTCCGATACACATGGGATCCGTTGACCTTTAATGTATATATCCGGGTCTGGATGTGCTCCCCGGATACGACAGAAATGTACAATAGTAGTTTTACTTGTCGAGAACTTAAATCCATTCATATCGGCCCACTGGATAATTTTGTCAATCGAGAGCTGTAGTTTTCTCTCAACCGTTGCCATTCTGGCTCCAGCAAATGATATGGAGAAATCATCCACAAATAATGTTGAGAGAACATCCTGGGGAATGGCTGAGGATATCCCATTAATTGCTAGTGCAAAAAGGGTTACACTCAGCACACTACCCTGAGGAACTCCTTCTTCCTGGCACTTACTCTCTGATAGAGCCTCCCCAACTCTCACTTGAAAAACTCTATGTGAAAGAAATGCCTGAATAAATAGTGGCAGCTCTCCTCTCAATCCGATTTCATGAATGGTTTTAAGTATACCATATCTCCATGTGGTATCATATGCCTTTTCAAGGTCAAAAAATACTGTAACATGGTGCTGTTTGGAAGCAAAGGCTTCACAAATAGAAGACTCAAGTCGTATCAACACATCAGTCGTTGAGTGCATTTTTCTGAATCCACATTGAATCGGTGATAAAATACCTTTTTTTTCAAGGTACCATATCAGCCTTGCATTGACCATCTTCTCCATGATTTTACATAAACAAGATGTCAATGCAATAGGACGATAGTTTGCTGCTAAAAACTTGTCTTTACCGGGTTTTAAAAAGGCTAAAATAATGGCTAGTTCCCAAACACTTGGGTAACTATGATCATGCCATATTCTATTAATAATGCTTAAAATAAATAGCTTTGTATTAAAATGTACATGTTTAATCATTGCATATGGAATTCCATCGGGTCCAGGGGCTGTATCGTTGCAATGAGCTAGTGCGGAATCAAATTCTCTTTCAGTGAAAGGAGAATTATAAGACTCTTCCCTTCTTGTTCCAAAATCTAAAATTTTCTTTTCTTCAACGCTCCTATACTGGTGACCAGGGGCTCCTATATACTTGCTGGATACATTTGAAAAATGACTAGCCAGGGCATTGCTAACATCATTTGCTTCAGTTACATACTGACCATTCACCCTCAACACTGGTGGTGGGTTGGGGGTGAATTTGCCAGCTATCTTTTTTACTTTACTCCACACAGCAGATGGTGGTGTTCTACTGTTAATGGAGGAAACAAAAGACATCCATGACTGGCGCCTTGCTTCTTTCATGGCACGACGGAACTGTGCTCTACATTTCTTGTACATAATTAAATTCTCATCAGTTCTGCGTCTACGCAATCGTGTTAGAGATCTTCTTGTGGCTCTGTGGAGGGCAGTTAGTTCTGAAGACCACCACGGGACTGGTCGTCGTTTGAATAACCCTGTTGTTTTGGGAATTGAATTGACTCCTGCTGTATGGAGAGTTCCATTCAGTAAGTCTATGGCATCATCGATATTTTCAACCTGTTCAGCATCCCCCTCAATTTCGCTTAGCTCACGAAACTTTTCCCAGTCCGCCTTGTCAAGATTCCATCGTGGCGATCTCTGTAAAGGTGGACCATTGTTGGTGTTTATAATGATTGGTGCATGATCATAATAACATGAGATGCATGATCGAGAAAATTCGAAATAAAAACAGAGTACCAGGCATCTTTCATTAAAAATCTTCTTTCCAATAGAAAAAGAAGGTAATCAGGACATTCTAGCTACTATATAATCAAAAGTTTAAAATCATGCCAATGGAAATAGTTACTTGTTAACTGGGATTTGACCGTCAAACCAGTTAACATCCTAATGCTCAACTGATAATGTGATGCTATAATCATCCATGTGGCTTTACATGAATACAGCTACATATGAACTACAATAATATGCCCTTTCAGGACTACAATAATATGTACTTTAAGGATGCAAAACTAAGATGCTCCAAAAAGAACTCAAATAGTTGACGTAACACAAGCCCTGGCTGATGACCTTTAATTTAAACTTCACATTAAACTTCACAAAAATAAAATCTCTCTCTCTCTCTCTCTCTCTCTCTCTCTCTCTCTCTCTCTCTCTCTCTCTCTCTCTCTCTCTCTCTCTCTCAGAGGCTTCGCAATTATGTCCTGCGATTACACTGTGATGAAGATCGAAGCTCCTTATTTTTTATTTCCCTGCAAAATCATGTTTTTATTTTATGCAATTTCTGTTTCTATCTAACAATGCCAACATAAGGAATTAAATCGTAACTCTTCGAGTCTTTATTTCAGTTACACTGAAGGAAAAAATAAAATTTATTGAAGCTATTACATATAAAAAATTAGTTACTATAATATATTGGAAAGAAGTAAACTTATTAAAGACGCGGGTTTTTTAATACGAAAGCTTCCGATGTTATATTTAAGCAACTTTTTAATATTTTCGTATACATATAAAAAATGAGCTCTAACTATAAGTGTGTTGACCTAACGAGGAAACGTATGTGAAAAAAAAATATAGAAAAGGCATAGTGTGGGAGACTACCTACAACAAACTCCTCCCCTGGCATTATGAAATGTATGAGAACAATAAGACAAGTTCATGACTCGTATTCAAAGTCTTAAAATTGAGACCACCATACCTATACATACATATCAGACTACGAGAAAATGGAAATAATTAGCTATCTATCTAAAATTTTAACAAGAAACTAAGCCAAGATGGTAATTCATAAGTATTTTGAACAATAAACTAAGATCCTCACCATTACCATTAATGATTTTACGTCATATTTAAGTTAATTTTTTCAACAGTTCGTTTTCATTTATTTCATTTTCGATCATTTTCAAGACCTTACTAGTCCTTTTCATCAGACGACTTGTATCTATACTACTTTTCATATAAGAATTTCCTCTCTTTCTCGTCATACTTTCAAACCCCTCCCCGGTGGAAATGATTCTCCCCATACGGTTAAAGAACATGAACGACAAACTTAATTTAATTGGAAGGTCGGTCACAGTATTCCTTAATTCAACCAAACACCTTCAAACGAACAAATCAGAAGATCAGCTTAATTACTTCCTCAGAGTAATGAAAGCTTAGATTTTTATATGATGCACGGATCTTTTGCGATGCGACCCAAAGAAGTGGTACCGTTACTGCAAACAAGCAATATCACCACTATGTATAAATGCCGGTAAAAGTTTGAAATAATCAAAACCTTAAAGAACCCGCAATAAATCTCAATGGTAATGAAATAACTGCGATAACGACGAAACTCTCAATTACTCAATAGAAACACTTGCCAAGAACAATTGCTAAACCGTGTATTTCTTATCTTTTAAATCAACTTTTCCCTCTTGCTTCTGTCGTTTCTTCACCGTATATCGAACTATCCTATTTCAATAAACCAATTTAATTTAAACTTACAGGATTTCCTTCTCAAGAATAAATTTTCTTTAACAAAATGTTATTTGGATGAAATTTTTATGTACTCTGTCTCCTTGGGTTTTTTTTTATCAGTGACAAAATGAATGAATTAGTTTTAAAACCCACACAGTTAATTAAACGAGCCTCCATCGCTCCCCTAACAAAAGTGTGGTATTCTTCCGAACACAAGACGTATATCTTTCAATTAGTATGAGAGAGATTAATGGTTCAATTGAATACTTCTTTACCATTTCTTTGAATTCTAATAGAATTAAATATTCATTTGCAAAACTAAACCCGATTTCCGTCCTACTGTACTTTTGTAAAACGTAAAACTCCCTTACACACATATACACACTATACATATATAACATATATAACATATATATATATATATATATATATATATATATATATATATATATATTTATTATTTGTGTTACTATCCTCATAATAAAAAATAGTAAGACAGTAACAAAACATTTCCGTTTTCTGGATTGCTCATCCGCCCACGCACCCAACTTTACGTTTCAAGCAAAATCAGTCTATTGAAAAACAGTCCAAGTGCCATCACACTTGTTCCACTACAAACCCCAGTCCCTTCTATATAGGCTAGTTATTATCACTTCACGGAATAGTTTATTGATCAACGTAGATCTGAGTTGGGGAGAAGGTCAGAGACATGTCGCCATCCGGAGTTAATGACTGCTACTATTTTATTTATTTATTTTCTTAATTTTTTTTTTACTTATTCTAAACTCGCCAATCCAAATCATAGATGGACTGCAATGGGCAGGGGAGGGGAGAAAGGATACAAACACGTCCATAATGCCATTCGTCTCCAGATGCTTAGGAGATAGCTACAAATGACAAAACATTTCGCGATGGAACAGTTTTATTCTGGCCACTATTAGACGAACTCTGAAAAAATCACCTTTTCCTGGTATTCTTATCCTAAATTATTTAATTTGACATGCTTTTACTTTTTTAGACGTTACTTACCACCTGTTGCACTAGACTTAAGTTTAAAATCTAAACATAGGAAATCATTCCAAAGTTTCAAAATATCACGAGAAGTAAAATGGAAGAAGCCATCGATACAGTATTCTATTAAATAAATGATAGTATATAACAAAAATAAAAAATAAAAATATTTTCAACATGGCATCATTTACACAAAGAAAAAACACACATGTTAAATTAAACCTAATCAGGGATAAATCAACCCTCTTTATCCGGCCTCGAGAACGAGCACCCACCCAATCATTCACACGAAAATAACTCATTACAGGCGTTCCCAAAACTAGACATTTCAGTACACAAGGACGAAATCATAGATATGTGTATATTTTCATTGCATGAGAGAGATTACCGGTCCAATACTATATTTTCACCATTTCTTCGAATTCTAATAGAAGGAAATACTTATCTACAAAAGTAAACCAGGTTTTTGTTCTACTTTTTTAATTAAACTTGCATGAACCATTCTGACGTAATGAAGTGTTTGCAAATGCAGATATGATAAGTAAAGCAAACACGAGGAAACTCTCAGTAAGGCTCTGTAACGAAAACGCAAACACAAATAAACTCTCAATGTGGTTCTATAACGAAAATGCAAACAAAAAAATGGGATACTAATTGAAAGATACAAATATTGTGTTCGGAATAATACCAGACTTTTCTGACTGGAACCATGGAGGCTCATACTACTAACTTTTTTGAATTACAACATAGGTATTCATAGGCCCACAGGGGTTTACATAGGGAGGGGAATTGCTTATGTAAATTCAACGGCTTTTGTCAATACGGTTGATATTGACATAAAAATAGACGATATAATAACCGAATGATAATACAACAGGTTTAAATTAGCCCGTTAATACTACAGAGTTGAATTTTGCCTGATAATACCAGAGTTGAAATTCGCCTATTACACTTAATAGCTTTTTAACATGTAGTCAGATGGCTTCTGCAGTGTAAAAGAAAACTTAGATTGAGAATACTTATTTATTTTTATGTGCATTGCTTGCTGCTCTTGAATTACATGGCTCCCCCCACGAAGCAGTCATGCTAGTGAAAGAGGGTGATCTGCCCTAGACAGTCATACTGTTGGCGGTGTGCAAGTCTATTGGTATGTGCTGATCAGCTGGGAGCTTGTAAGTCTGACAGCAGGGAGGTAAATTTCCCCACAACATCATGTAAGTGAGGTCTTACCAATGGAGAGATGTGCATGATGTCCTGTAGGTTTGATACGCAGGGTTCTTACGTTGGGCCTCTGACAAGTCCTTGTAATCCACTCTCAGTTGTACAGTGGCCAGTATACACTGGCCACTGGAAAGGGTGTTGGCAAAAGGATTCAGTTTACCATAGAAGTGTTTAATGGTACAGTTGTATTTAGAAACGGCAAAGAGATGTCATCGTTGATGGGTGGACCAGGCGTCGGACTGGTGAGTAAAGGCGTGCTCAAGAGGTATGAGTTCCGTGCGAATGAGGAAGGACATACCTTGTAAAACTTGATGGTAGTAATGTACATCCAAATAAAACACCCATAATAAGCAGTCAAATGTTGAGTAGCTGGCTTTTGCCGAAAGTTTCCTAATAAAGAAGGCCAGTGGGCAGTGCATTCCATTGATCATTTGTTTGAGCATCAACCATCCAGTGATGTCACTAGCATCGATGGAGAGTAGGAGGGTTGCAGTTGCCATGAGAAAGGTGAGAGCAGTATCAGTTGATAGAGCTTCCTGAGGGGGCACCACTTTAGATTTTTTTGGCTTGCCCTTGAGGTTGTCATAAAAGGGGCAAAAGTGACAGGATGGCTGGCAAGAACAGGTGAATATAGTTTACCATGCCCAAGAACTACTGCTAGGTTTTTCATTGTTGGAGCATGGGAACTTCTTACTGCTGATACCTTGTCAGGGGAGAGAACCCCCACAGAAGTGATGCAATAATCCAAGAATGTTATTTCCTTGGTAACAAAAGTACATCATGTACCTGACTACAAGGCCGTTGTACTCCAGGTGGATGAACAAGATTTGTAGCAACGTAGGTGGACATCTTTGAAGGGGAAGAATATTGGTATATGATCTTTGTCACATATGCAGAAGTGGAAGTCCACTAAGATGCAATCCATGAATCATTGAAATGGGGCTCCTGAATTACGAAGGCCAAAGCAGGAGTAATTGATATTATATGTACCAAGGGGGGTAGTGATGGAAGCCTTGGGGTTGCATTTTGGGTTCATAGCCAACTGATAATATCCCTTCAGGAGGTCGAGGATGAAAAATACTTTAGCCCTGAAGGTGCTGAAGGTAGGTGGTGAAGTCACCGAAGTTGGGGAGGGGATAGTGGTTTGGTTCCTTCTTCTTGTTAATACAACTGTAATCCCCACCAAGGCATAGGAATCCATCACTCTTTAGGACAATACGCAGGAGCAACGACCATGAGCTGGAGGCCTTTTCACAAAAGCCCAATTTTTCATTTCAGCACGTGCCTTTAGCAGCTGGCATACGGTCTAAACCTAAACGTCTGAATTTTGCAAACACTGGGGGCAACCTGTCATTAATACGGTCATAGATACCGTCCTTAGCAGAAACTGTGGGCGTCTTGCAACGTTCTGGGTGAAAGACGTCGGGATATAAAGTGAGGAGGTGGGTATAGGCCTCCATGGGTGTGCTGATATGGTGAGTGAAGTCGGAGGGCATAAGTGATGAAGGTGTGGCCGTGAAAGAGCTGGCATTGATGTGCAATATCAACTAACAGGTAGAAGTGGGTGAGGAAATCTGCATTGATGACAGGCAGAGTAATATCAGCATTGATAAAATTCCACCAGTACTGGGTATCCCTAAATGATAGTATCAGTCTCTCGTAACCGTTTGTAGAGATAGCAGATCTGTTGGCAGCCACCAACAACCTTGGAATGACAGGAGGAACGAGAATGAGACAGAAGGAAATGCCAGGTACCAGCATCTACCAGAAAGCATACATTAGATCCTGAATAATGCAGAAAGAAGAGATCAGTTATTGGGGAGACCACTTACATGTATTTTTTTTTTTTATCATTGACACCTGATAGCAGATTTAAAACAGCAGCCCCAAATCTGGAGTGGTGGTAGCACAACTGAGGGTAAGGGGCATCATCCAGTGGCTGTTAAAAACATTAGTTTGGGTACAGGTGTGGGGCACATCATGAGGTGGGTTTCGATGTCCTACATCATTCACCTCATCTTCAGTTGGCGTTAAATGGTTCTCCCTTTTGTCAGGACTGGAGTTGTTAGTGGAGTTCTTAACGGGGGGGGGGGGGGGATGCTTTCCATAAGGATGTTGACTGGTAATCAGGTCCTTCATGAGCTAGGTGTCAACATCAGGAAGGGTGACTCACAATGGTTCCAGTATACTTTGTACACAGATGGTACGAAGTAGGTTCACTTCATGAGAACCATTTGTAGTAGAATGATGGGGAGTAATACTGATAATTTCTCAGAGTGCCATTGATGACTTTTTATCACCCAAAAGTTGTTGTGATAGCTGAAAAATCTTAGCTTCATGGGAGGCTGATCACATTGAATATGGCTCCAGGAGGTATGATTTAATGGTATCATACTGTATAGGACAATCGCTTTTGCTTGTAAAGCCAATCGGAGATTTCTTGGAAGGTGTTGTCAAGAATTGCAGTAAGAAAGTAGTCTACTTTGCTGCTTGAGCTGGTCATGACCTTGATGTGCTGGTTAAAGGTGAGAGTGTCGCTGTGGCAGCATGGATAGATGAGTTTGGGTCAGTGGTGGGCATTGTCGTAGAATACGGCTGATGAAGCGGTGAGCTGGGAAATGGGCTGGGTGTTCAAGATACTCCAAGGTCACCAATGTAACAGGAGGCTTTAATGAAAGGCGAGTCCTTATACAAGTAACTTTATTGAGTAACAACATAGATATTTATATGCCCCCAAGGATAACATAAAAGTGACAATTGCATGTGCAAATTCAATGACTTTTGTTAATAAGGTTGACAGTGGCATAAAAATAGACAATATAATATCAATGATATTAGAGTTGAAGCTAGTGTGTTACATTCAGCAGCTTACTGACCTGTAGCCCGATAGCTTTTACAGCATAGAAGAAAACGTGAATAGGGTATACTTCCTAATTTTTATATGCATTGCTTGGTGAACGTGCATTACACTTTCGTCTCCATTTTCCCTGTATAGTAAAACTATGTGCAAAGTGGCAACAATTATGAAAATTCTGAAAACTCTGCGTCTTCGTCAGAAAACTTTGCTAATAATGAATATTAATTGCTTAAAGTATATACTTCTTAAAAACAGCGATGAAACAATTTTATTGAAGGCTTTACCATTGCAAAAGGCATAACACAATCACTTTACATTACATTAAGCTGTATGAATTGAAAATTAATTGAATTATTCAATAGAAAAAACTTGAACTATAAAGTGGCCCATGAACTTTAAATCTTGGCATTTTTGTCAATTATATTGTTTGATACAAGCCATAATTAAAAAGTAAAAGCCAGGATCACACAGGCTAATCAGTAAATATAATTCATTTAATTCATTTAAGTCTTGGGATGGAGGGATAGGTAATTAACAACTCCTGGTCGCAATAGAAAAAATAAAATATTTTTTTTTCAACTCAGACTATCAGTTAAAACTTTTTTACTCCAAGCTAACTTAAATTAGCATATAATCATTACTATCATAATTAGCCAAGGTATTATCTTAACTGGAAAAGCCAAATGCCACAAGCAGAAGGGCTCCATTAGGGTAAGTAGCCAAGTGCGGAATAAATAGAGAAGTTTTGAATACACAAATTCAGATCAAGATTAGATACCTATGTCATATATAAACTTTGAAAAGTCATATCAACCTGTTCATAATAAAAGCACTTGCAACAAGTTTCAACTACTAAAATTCCACTGATTAAACTAACAGATTAGAAAGATCATTCCACAATCTTGTCACAGCTGGAATAAAACTTCTAATATACTGTGTAGTACTAAGACTAGTAATGGAGAAAGTAAGACTGTAGTACTGAGACTAGTATTGGAGGAAGCAAGACTGTTGGAAATAACTGTATACCTAGTAGTACGTATTGAATGGTACAGTCTGGAAATACCCAAATCCAAAGGATGGTCAGAATTGTGAAAAATCTTAGGCAACTAACTGAACGATGGCTCCAGAGATTAACAGACAGATGAGCAATAAGGAATTAAATACATCAAATTTTGTCAAGCAAGTTAAGATGGGAGTCATCAACTGAAGACCAGACAGAAGAGCCATAGAATCACCACTCCAAAATGGAACGTCATCCTGTTAGTACACCTTGTAAGAAAAACCAAGTAATTTATCCACAACAGATGAAGGAACAGGTTTGGAAAGACGGTGAGTTACTTCGTGGCACCCCTGACTCCAACTTCGGACTCTGCCGGTCAACATGTGATTCATCTCATCATCACCATTGTCATCCTGTGTCAATCAACAACAGTGACAGCTTACGCAAAATATTCATTTTTTTGCTGCCACTTACGGGCTGCCAACGCAAGACCCCGTGGTCTGCCTTGATGCGGGCCAATCTAAAGTAACCAACCAATGGTCATCAACTAAAGACCAGCCAGAAGAACAATAGAGTCATCAACTGCAGACCAGGCAGAAGAACAATAGAGTCATCAACTGCAGACCAGACAGAAGAACATTGCTCGAAAGAATGTATATTGTATGAATTAAAACATTTCATCACGATAGATCATAAAAAATCTTAAATAGACTTCTCAATATGCCAATTTCTCATGAAACTGAAGAAGACACGAAAGTAAATTTGTAACCAAGAATTGTAGCTAGAATTTCAATGCAGTTGTATACAGTTAAAGAGAAATTGTTGATGCAATGATCTGGATATTGAAAAGGCACTGCCTCACCCAACTTAAAATCATACTTTTGAGTTTTCTTAGGCTTCAACTTCATCCCAAAATTAGCATCATGAACTAATTTTAGCTAGATCTCTATTAAAGGTCTTAGTAGCCACAAAATATGGAATTGTTGTAAAGGAAGAAACAAGGTATAGAACAATAATATAATACTGAGAACATGATCAAATAAACATGAAACATACACATGGTAATGAAACAATAATTAACATTGACTGGACATGGTTATTAGCAGGGGAACAATGAAAAATCAGTAACAGACTAAAGGCCTAATTGACTTCAGTTGATAATGTATGATATTTGCAGTTGAAAGTGTTATGATATAAAACAAGTCACAATTTCCTTATCTTACATTCTATTCTTTTCATGTTTGTTTAGTATTTTTGTTATGTCCATCATTTGCTTCTCATTTGTCTTAGTGTTGAATGAAGGATGTGCTTGGCAGGCCTCTATATAAATCACTGGTTCATATCCGACATGGTGTGGCACGGTGCATGTGCAGCAATCACGCAGCGTTCCATGTCCTGTCTCTTGCAAATATGCGCGCATTCCGCAGTAACACCGCAAGCCACCTGCAACACACCGCTACACAAGAGTAACAAAGCCTTAAGAGGGTGTGCCTTGGCATAAGAACCCGCACCATGAAACCACAACTACGCCGTAACTCTGCGCCAGACACTGCAATATCACTGCAACAACACGCTGTAACACATAGCACGGGTCCGTGGCACGCCACCCAATAACGGTCATTTTGACTCCCACTGCGTCAATTTTCTGGCGGCTTCTTGCGGACCCACGCCGTAACTGCCCATAACACAAAAGTGCGTAGGTGTGAACCTTCTTTTAATCAAAAGGGAACTTTATCCCGAATCACTAAAAAAAAGCTGGGGGCCCTAAAATCCTTCTATCAAAAGGAAAAAAAGAAAACATAAAAGGAAAGGAAACATATTTGGCCAAGCCTTTGTTTAAAAATATTTATCAGCGAAAAGATTAATGTAGTGTAAATTTCAAATAAACTTTACATAAAAAAGATTACACTTTACGAAATATATTTAAAACTTAAATCAATACTTTCATCTTTGCGAGAGAGAGAGAGAGAGAGAGAGAGAGAGAGAGAGAGAGAGAGAGAGAGAGAGAGAGAGAGAAAGTAGTCAGGTCCCTCAAAAGCCCTGCATCTTTAAAACACTCATCAGCATAGCAACGCCTAATGCTTTCTTTAGCTATTTAGCAACACCTCTTGAATGCTTCAGTGACATATTCGGGCTCTGGTCTTCTGGGATCTACGGGTTTTATGTTGATGAATACATGGAAGTCAATGTTTTACTTCGGATGCAGTTGTGATCCCTAATTTAATAAATTTTATCCTTATTTCATAAGAAAGTAGATGGTCCAATCTTTAGAATAATTTCGGCATTATAGGTGTCTGTTATTCCCGATTAATACCGAAAGCAACTGATTCGATCGTTTTCTTCTGGATGCCGTGATACAGAGATACTTCTTTCACTTTTTTAATGGCAGTTGTTTTTGGTTCATTAAAACTACTGCCCCATTTTCATTTTATTGAAGTTTTTTATAACTATTTTCTTTAGCTAACTTCTCACAGCTCTACCTATTTATATTTCATTTCACTCTATCAATAATTTTCGATTTATCTGATTTCAATTTCCTTTTCGTAAAACACAATCTTCTTAAATTTTCCACTTATAATTATTCAACTTTATCCATATCAACCTTCTTTGTAATATCATTTCATCTTATTCCCTTAAATTATCACCAATAATTAGTTGTTTTTTCAAGCCTTCATTTTATTCCACGTAAGTTATTCATATATTTTTTCCCTTTCAATCTGCATCTTCTCATCCTGAACCTTCTTTTTCTATGATTTTTTCTTAATTTTCCGTAACCTTAATTAAACTGGATCATCTTCCCCTAAATTTAATTTCTATTCTATTCTTCACCTCAAGGCCAGAGTGTTTCATTTTCCCTTTTGAGTTTTACACAAGACTTAAGACTTTCTCAGTTATCTTTTCTCCTTTGGTTTTTCATTTGTTCGCATTCGAAATATATAGTTTCTCCCCGTTTATTTTCATTTACCTCTTGAAACATTTCAGAATATTTTCCTGTATATTGTTTGGATCATTTGTGAATCTCTTACTTTGGGAAGAGGAGAAATTTAATCAGACAACAACTGCTAGACGATATGTATCATCAAGTTCTCATGGCCAAATCATGTTAGTGGATTTACATAATGATACAACACAATAAGTTGTCAAGAACTAGAAGTCGATCTATTGTATAGAGAAAAATAACATACTGAAATCTGCCATTAACTTAAAATTGTTCGGCATAAGGGCTAATTAATCACATGAAACCTGAAAGCCCACAAATTGGTTAGAATACTTTTTCCTCAGTGATTGCCTTTTCTAGACGATGTTTTCGAACCTATAAACCACAGAACTTTCTTGATTGACCTGTAGTTAAATTCGTGGATGTTGGGCCATATGGCACAGCGCTAGAGGAGGAAATGCCATTCAGTGCCGTAGTGCAACAGGAGAAAATCCCTGCAACTGCAGTAATATCTAACGTAAAAGTTCTGATAGATTGAACACTAAAATATAAGGGTACCGAGAACGGGTGAAGTAAAATTTATGATGACTTTTGTAATGCTAGAATGAATGAATGATTTGAAGTTCTCTGGCATCCTGACATCGAAGGTCATTGACGCCGATATCGTTTATTAAAAATAAAGATTAAAAAAATATTCAATTAAAACCAGAAAAATAAATATATTATAAGTTAAATACCATTAAGAAGACCTGCTTCTCATGTAAATTTTAAAAAGGCACTAGCATTGTACGACACATCATGTCCAAGAATCTTGGCAAGGATGAACCTGCCATCCTCACCCAGAGCCTCAAACAGATATCTATTTCTTTCTGTGCTAAAAGTGCGGCATTCAGTCAATAAATGCCTCACTGGCAAGAGTATCAAACAGTCATCGCAATATGGTTGGTGTTGGTCAGCCAGCAGAAACTCGTGTGTCATCCAAGTGTGACCAATGCCGAGACGACAAAGAGTAGTCTCCTATTTTCGGGGAATCCCATTATACCTCCAAGGGGATATAATAACTGCAATTTCTCTCATCTTATTTTCCGTCAAATTATCCCAATGCTTTTGCCAATTGTTATAAATAGAATTCTTAATTACTGGTAAAAAATAATCATTACAGAGAATGGGATACCTTCTCGATAGCAACTCTGCTGCAACACTCATTGCCAGTGAATCTGCCTCTTCGTTTCCAGACACACCTACGTGTGCTGAAACCCAGCAAAATCGAACTATTATAACTTTTAGGCCAATAATTAAAAGCCACTCTAAAATCTTTAAAACTAAAGGGTTAAAGAATTAAAACCTACTAAAGCTTGAAGGACACTTCTTGAATCACTATAAATGGTAAAATTGCCCTCCTCTTTTCAATAGCGGTTAATATGACAAATAATTCAGCAGCAAATATGAAAGATATTGAAGGAAGTACACCTCAACAGTTAAAAGAACTACTATACACTCCAAATCCAACACCAGCATCAGAATTGGAGCTATCGGTATATATAAAAGTTGATTCCCTATGTTCTTCAACATGTTCCATAAAAATAGACCTAGCCTCTAATTCAGTCATGTCTTTTTTAACACCAATAAAATATTTACAAAAAGACATCTCTGGTAATTTCCACGGGGAGGTTGATAATATCTTAAATGGAAGTACCTTACCTCTAATAAAAATAAGACTGTTTAATAAATATTTTACACGAAAGCCATTAGGTTGAGATTTTGGGTGCAACTCAAAGTATGTTGAGTGCCTTAAAAGGCTTGCAGTCTGAAAGGCTAAAGAGTTAGGGAGTCTTCGTAACCTAAACCAATACCGAATAATGGAAGACATTCGGTAATGGTATAGAGGTAACACTCCAGCATCAACAAGGAGATTCGGGATAGGTGAGATTCTAAACGCTCCTATGGACAATCTAATACCAGCATGATGTATTGAATCCAATACCTTTAATCGGCTTGGGGTGCCTGAGAAGTATATTTCACACCCATAACTAATTTTGGAAAAAATTAAGGCCTTGTATAATTTTATAATAGTTTTACGGTCTGCCCCCCTGGATGTATGGGACAATACTTTTAAAAGATTCAGAGCCTCAAGACCATTAGCTTACAACGCCTAAAGTAAGCCTAGAACCGAAAATCAATCCTAAAAATTTAGCTTCACCTACACATGAGATCCATTAACCTTTCATGTACAGTGATACCTCTACATACGATCTTAATTCGTTCCCGAAACTGCTTCGTATGTTAAAACGATCGTATGTTGGAGCAAATATTCCCATAAGAATAAATGGTAATTTATTTAATTCTTTCTTCAGCCTAAAAACCCATAAAAAATCCTTAATAAATGGCTACACATAATTACACATTACATTAATACAATACCTGTATAATAAATACATATTACAAACCAAAAAAAAAGAATAATAATAATGAAATAATAAATAAAAAAGGGGTTTTAATGTAACACCTTACCTTAGCGACAGGCCAGCGCAGGTGTAGGGACTGCTACGCAGGAGGAGACGGAAGATCAGCGAGGAGGTAGGGACGGTGACTTTGTACTATAACGTGCACGATAACTTACACTAACTTACACTACTACGTAAGCTTTAACTTAACTTAGCTTATTTTTTTTTTCATTTTTATAATTTTATATTTTTTTTTACATTTTTTCTTTTCTTATTTTTAATTTTCATCACTTTCACTCGATTCGGTCTTCCTTTTCTTTGCTTCACTTTCTTTCTTTTCATCATGATCACTAGACCATTTTAAAGATTTTTTAAAGAAACTATCGAGTGAAAGTTGCTTGGTACGGCTTTTGAGGATTTTTCTAAAATGCGTTATGCAAACATCATCGAACTGCGCAACAACACGGCAAACCTGAAGTTTCTGTGGGTGATGCTTGTCAATGAAATCAACAACGTGTTGATGATATGCCAACATCTGTTTTATTTCCGCCGTACCTAAGATTTGGCCTACCTCCTCGATCTCCTCCGACTCACTCAACTGCGCTTGGAACTCATCAGGCTGCATGGCTTGCAGCTCCTTGAGTTCCTCGGTGGTGAGCTCTTCGTGATGCTCATCGACGAGTTCGGTGATGTCATCTTCATCCACCTCCAGACCCATGGACTTGCCAAGGGATACAATCTCTTCGACGTCTTCCTCGGCGGCAACCACAGGTCCATTCTTAGGGCCAAAACCTTCGAAATCTCTGGGAGCAACAGCATCAGGCCAAAGCTTCTTCCAAGCGGAATTCAGTGTCCAACGAGTTACTCCCTCCCAAGCCTGATCAATGATCTTTAAGCAGTGCACGATATTAAAGTGGCCCCTCCAAAATTCACGCAAAGTTAAGTTGGTGCTTTGCGAGACATTAAAGCACTGCTTAAATAAGTGCTTGGTGTAGAGCTTTTTGAAATTAGAGATGACTTGCTGGTTCATGGGCTGGAGGATAGGGGTGGTATTCGGTGGAAGATACAACACCTTGATGAATTTGTATTCGTCGATGATATCATCTTCGAGTCCGGGGGGGGTGAGCGGGTGCATTGTCCAAACAAAGCAAGCACTTCAAAGGCAAATTCCTCTCCTGAAGATACTTCTTGACAGCAGGGCCGAAAACTACGTTTACCCATTCCACAAAGATATACCTAGTAACCCAAGCCTTAGAATTAGAACGCCATAGAACATGTAGCAGGTCTTTATTAATTATATGTGCTTTAAATGCCCTAGGGTTTTCGGAATGGTAAACCAATAACGGCTTTATTTTGCAGTCCCCGCTGGCGTTGGCACAAAGCGCAAGAGTCAACCAATCCTTCATTGGCTCATGTCCAGGCATTTTCTTCTCCTCGGCGGTAATGTACGTTCGACTAGGCATCTTTTTCCAAAACAGACCGGTTTCATCACAGTTGAACACCTGCTGCTCTACGTAATCTTCCTCCGCCACGATGCTTTTGAACTTTTTAACAAAGTCTTTAGCAGCCTTGGTGTCCGAACTCGAACCTTCTCCATGACGAACAACTGAATGAATCCCGTTTCGTTTCCTAAATTTCTCAAACCAACCTCGAGACGCCTTGAATTCCTCCGTCGTAGGATCGGCTGAACTCTCCCCCGCGTCACCCCGAGAGCGCGCCGCCTTCAAGTCACTGTATATAGCGCTGGCCTTCTCACAAATGATCGTTTCCGTGATCGTATCGCCAACAATCTCCTTGTCTTTGATCCATATTAACAAAAGTCGTTCCATCTCTTCAAGGGTAGGGCTACGACATTTGGAAATACAGGTAATCGTGATCGCCTTCGAAGGTTTCACTGCTTTAATGGCTGACTTCTGTTTTATGATCGTTGAGATCGTAGACATATTCCGGCCATATTGTTTAGCCAGATCGCTAACACGTACACCTCGCTCATGCTTTTCTATTATTTCTTGCTTTA
This sequence comes from Palaemon carinicauda, assembly GCF_036898095.1. Lineage (NCBI taxonomy): Eukaryota > Metazoa > Arthropoda > Malacostraca > Decapoda > Palaemonidae > Palaemon > Palaemon carinicauda. The sequence goes on along the minus strand of NC_090726.1, from coordinate 141,987,369 downwards.
ATTCTAATGAAAGCATAGACTTCCTCTTTTTCTCACCACTACTACTACTTCCTGAACCGAAACTAAGCTTTTTAGTACCCATGATTACGGAACACAGAAAACAACACGTGAAAAGGCAAGATAAAAAACTGTTAAAACTGAGCGAATAGGGGACAACCACACGATGCGCATGAGATGAGAGGACTGATCAAGGTGACGCTCGATTGGCGTCCCTCCGATGTGCTACCGTCTAGCGGCGTCAACAACAAACGACGCTGGACGCTTTCGAGAAAATTCCACGGGTAAGCGTATTGTTTACGTCGTATGTTGGAGCAACACTTCATATGTTGAGACAGAAATTTGGTCGAATTTCATTTCGTATGTTGGAAAATTCGTATGTTAGGACAATCGTATGTAGAGGTTCCACTGTATATATCCGGATCTGGATGTAATACCTGGATACGACAGAAATGGACACTAGTAGTTTTGCTTGTTAAAAACTTTCAACTCATTCATATAAGCCCATTTGTCAATTGCGAGTTGTAGTTTTCACTCAACCATTGCCATTCTAGCTCCAGCAAATGATATGGAGAGATCATCCACAAATAATGTTGAGAGAACATTCCAGGGAATGACTGAGGATATCCCATTAATTGCTAGTGCAAATAGGGTTACACTCAGCACATTACCCTGAGGAACTCCCTCTTCCTGACATTTACTCTCTGATAGAGTTTCTCCCACTCTCACTTGAAACACTTTATGTGGAAGAAATGACAGAATAAATAGTGGTAGCTCTCCTCTTAATCCCAATTCATGAATGGTTTTAGGTATAACATATTTCCATGTGGTATCATATGCCTTTTCAGGGTCAAAAAAGACTGTCACATGGTGCTGTTTGGAAGCAAAGGCTTCACAAATAGAGGACTCAAGTCGTATCAACACATCAGTCATTGAGTGCATTTTTCTGTAAACAATGAATAGCTGATAAAATACCCTTCTTTTCAAGGTACCACATCAGTCTTGCATTGACCATCTTCTCCATGCTTTTACATAAATAAAATATCAATGCATTTGGCCTATAATTTACTGCTAAAAACTTGTCCTTACCAGGTTTTAAAAAGGTTAAAATAATGGCTAGTTCCCAAACACTTGAATAACTATAATCATGCCATATTCTATTAATAATGCTTAAAATAAATAACTTTGTAATGTACATGGTTAATCACTGCATATGTAATTCCATCGGGTACAGGGGTTGTATCGTTACAATTAGCAAGCGCGGAATCAAATTCTCATTCAGTAAAAGGAGAATTATACGACTCTCCCCTTCCTGTTGCAAAATTTAAAATTTTCTTTTCTTCAATGCTCCTATACTGGTGACCAGGAGCTGCTTCACACTTGCATGATACATTTGAAAAATGGTCAGCCAGGGCATTGCTAATATCATTTGCTTCAGTCACATACTGACAGTTCACCTTCAACACTGGTGGTGGGTTTGGGGTAAATTTGCCTGCCATAATTTTTATTTTCCTCCATACAGAAGACGGTGGTGTTCTATTGTTAATGGAGGAAACAAAAGACACATAAGACTAGCGTCTAGCTTCTTTCATGGCATGATGGAACTGTGCTCTACACATTTTGTATGTTATCAAATTTTCCTCAGTATGGCGTCTACGCAATCTAGTCAGATATTTTCTGGTGGCTCTATGCAAGGCAGTTAATTCTGAAGACCACCACTGGACTGGTCATCGTTTGAATAATCCTGTGGTTTTGGGAATCGAATTGATTCCTGCTGTATGGAGTTCCATTCCATAGGTCTATGGCATCATCAATACTTTCAAACTGTTCTGCACTCCCCTCGATTTTACTTAGCTCAAGAAATTTAATACAGTCCGCCTTATTAAGATTACATCGTGGCGATCTTTGTAAAGGTGGACCATTGTTGGTGTTTATAATGATTGGTGCATGATCACTAGTATGCCAATCATCTAACGTCCTTCAATTGAAATCAAGATGGCAGTTAGAGCTTGCAATTGAAAGGTCAATGCATGACAAGGTACCTGTCTGAACATGGAAGTGCGTGGGCTCTCCTGTATTAAGGAGTACATCACCCCATAAAGAATGTCTACCATTCAAATCTCCCAGTAGGAGAAAAGGTTGAGGGAGTTGTTGAATGATCTTTGTTAAATCCTCATATAAAATATTATCATTTGGAGGAAAGTACAGAGAGCATATTGTATATTTTCTTCCTATATCAATTTGTACAATCTCATTTGGGGAACATCTCAACGAACGTACATGAGACTTCTGCCATGGCTCGCTGCTTGTCGATTATATGGTGTTCTATAGCTAACATACTCTCGAGGACTAGGAATGTTAGCATTAAGCTTACTTTCCTGTAGATGTACAATTATGGGGGAATGCTCATGAATTAGGAGCTTAAATTCTTCATATTTGGCTCTTAAACCCTGACAATTCCATTGCAAAATGGAGGAGAAAACTATGGATTATTTCTGGAAGACATCTTGGTTGAGGTCTTCCCATTAACAGTTTTTAATCTAACATTATTACCTGTAGGTTTCTTCAGAGATGGTCTTGATATGTTGGGTTTTACGTTCGTGCTTTTCTTTGTGTCCTTTTGGTCTATTTGTTGATGCGGATGGTGTACCTCAACTTGAATTTCTGATTTATTTAGTTTATCTTCTGGTTCATTAAAAACATCCACAGACAAAACATCAAATTTATTTGATGTCATAACTTTATTGTTTCTAATGGAGGGGGGTGAGAGAGATGGAGGTCTCTCTTTTTTACAATTAATAGATGGTGGTATTCTAGGTTTTTGCACCTTTCCCACAACAGGTGCATCAGGTAAGTTGGTTTTAAGTGGAACCTCCATCAAATCAGGCAAGGACATGGCCTGAGAGAGGTTTGTACATAAATGGGCAATACCCTAGTGTTAATACACCGTGGTAAAGCCTAAGGAGGTAGTATGCTTACCTCGTTATTTGACATTTTGTCAGATGGTATATCTCTTTTTCTAGAGCTATTGGTAGTACTAGGTGGGTTTGATTTTAATGCCTTAGCATGGTTATTTGATTTATTTAATAGTCTTTTGGCATGCCCAACACTTATATGTTCCAATTAGATTTGTTGAGGGCAGCTTCCTCAACTTATACAGCTCGCAGCTCTTGTCTGTGGATTTATGAATCGAGTTACAATTTAAACACCTGGCTCCAAGTGCACATTCTCCATGGTAAGATTTGGAGCAAATACCACACTTTTTCTCATTTTTGCAAACTTTAGATGGGTGCTCAAATCTAAAACAATTAAAGCACTGCAGTGGCTTCTGCTTGAATGGTCTTACTTTAATCATTTCGTTTGTAATAATAATATGGAAAGGTACATCACCATCCCGGAACGTAAGGATTATCATTGATGTACCTGGGACTTTGTGAACTTTCCATACATTTAGTGGACACATGGCCAGTATCTCCTCCTCTGTTAATTTATACAGATCTCAGTTAAAAATTATTCCCCTGGGGTTTGACATCTAACTTAATATCATCATTAGTTGTTATTATGTTGAACAGTATTACAGACTGTGTACTTGATTTGACATGGATATGGAAACTTTTCCAAAACGAGATATATCGCCCGGTGTAATACTGCATACTTTTTTCTGAATTAATTTGCATATTTTGAAATAATTCCCTGTAAACCCCTTTGATTCAGCAACAAGCCATATTGGTGGTTTAGGCTTTCTCTGGGAAGGCATAATTAAATATGCGTCTTTTTCCAACCAATCAGCAGGCCTATATACATCCAAATCCTTTGGTACCTTATCGCAGAGAGCAGCTGCGACATTCAAATTATTAATTTCAACATTAATCATGTTACTTACTGCATTAAATGCCACGTCATAACTACTGTAAGATATCCATGAATCCCATTTATCATCAAGTTTCATCCTTATTTCTTTAATACATCCATAGAATTCAAATGCTTTATATAGATTAGCATAGTTTGTCTCTATTGGAATTTGAATAACATGAAGGCTTCAAAGTTTCCTCGTGTTACCCAAATATCTCGATTTTGGAATATCAATAGAATGGTCCTTTCCAGTTCCGAGGTCATCTACAGAATTTTCCTTAATAAACTTGCCAAACGTCGTCAACAGTGCCGGGGGAGAGTTAAGCGAATCCAGAAGATGGGGGTCCATTGTTTGAAGAATTCATGAGAGTGTCGAGATAAGAAAAATTGTATTTTTATTTTAAAATAAATTTTTAAATATACTTACCTGGTAGTTACATATATATAGCTTTAATACCGCATTTCGTCGCTCGCATGGCAGAAATTGAAATTTCGCGGCAATCACCGCCAGGTGAGCAGGTGGTCATACCTGAACGCCCTCTCAGTAGGTAACTGGAACCATTCCCAACATTCCTCAGAAATTCCATGCCCCTGTTTTCAGAGGGGAGGAGGGAGGGCCCTTTTATATATGTAACTACCAGGTAAATATATTTAAAAATTTATTTTAAAATGAAAATACCATTTTTAAATATGTAACTTCCCAGGTAGTTACATATATATAGTTGATTGACACTATTGGTGGCAGGTTAGAAAACCTCAATCCCGTCGGGAATTCGTATAATTATTAATAGCTACAAATTAGCAGTACCAATAATCTGGTTCTTACCTGATAAGGCAGCTGGCTTCGTAGTTATCCTGCCTCATTTGCCTGCATTCCTTAAGAAACTCAGCGATCCACCCAGGGGGCTGTAAAAGTCTCTGTGGGGCTGCCACAAGGTCCTCGACCTTAGCGTGGCTAGACCTCCCCCCTTGCTATCCCGACATAGCCATGGACAATGATTCTGACCACCTACTCAAAAAACTAAAAACACACACCATAAAAACTAACTTGACTTGCATCCCAGACTGTGGAAGGGTGCAACAACCTTCACAGACAACCTGTGATACCAAGTTCAAGAAAAAGGCAAGGGTATATAATAAAAAAGTTTATAGGGTAGAGGCAGTAGTACCTTCAACTACGAGGCCGGAGGTAACATACGGACCCAGGGAGCAACAATCTTCATATTGGGTCTGGACTTCTTTAAGGTAGCAGTCTGCGAAGATTGATTTACTTCGCCAAAAAGTCGCCTCCAAAATTGACTTCATTGACTTATTGTGTCTATAAGCCATAGAAGTTGCTACAGCTTTAACCTCATGTGGTTTTACCTTAAGGATTGGAAAGCTTCTTTCTTCACAATTCTGGTGAGCTTCTCTTATCAAATCCTTAATAAAAAAATGCCAGAGCATTCTTTGATAAAGGTAAAAAGGGCTTTTTAACTGAGCACCAGAGGTTGTCTGCTTGTCCTCTCAGGTTTTTGGACGCCCGAAGATAAAATTTCAGAGCTCTCACTGGACAAAGGCCTCTCTCCTTTTCCCGTCCTACTAAGTGAGATAACCTCGGAATGGTAAAGGATCTGGGCCAAGGTCAAGAAGGATTCTCGTTTTTGGCGAGAATGCCTAGCTGAAGGGAGAAAACTGCATTGTCTCCATTAAAGCCCACCTTCTTGCTGATGGCTTGCAACTCTCCTACTCTCTTGCTGTAGCCAACGCAACTAGGAATAGAGTCTTTTTAGTAAGATCCATCCAAGAAGCCTTGTCTAGAGGTTCAAACCTGCTTGAGGTCAAAAAGGCCAGGACTACATCCAGGTTCCAAGAGGGGGCTGGGTTGTCCTTTCTCTTAGCGGTCTCAAAAGATCTAATGAGGTCCGAGAGATCCTTGTTTCCTGACACATTAATGTGTCTGTGACGAAAGACGGAGGCTAGGATGCCGCGGTATCCCTTGATGGTCGATACAGACAACTTTTCTTTCGTTCGCAAATGCAACAGAAAGTCTGCTATTTGGGCTATAGAGGTACTGGAAGAGGAAAATTTGCTAGTCCTGCACCATTCTCTAAACACGTCCCACTTAGATTGGTAAAACTTAATTGTGGACGTCCTCCTAGCTCTCGGGATAGCTCGTGCAGCTTCCCTTGAAAAGCCCTTCGCTCTTGCCAGCTTTTCGATAGTCAAAAAGCAGTTAGATTGAGAGCGGGGAGATTCTGATGGTACCTCTCTCTGTGTGGCTGTTTGAGTAGATCGCTCCGACTTGGCAACGTTCTGGGAGTATCTACCAGCCACTCCATCACTTCTGCAACCCAAGGTCTCATGGGCCAAAACAGAGCTATCAGGGTCATGTGGGCATTGCTCGACTCCCTGAACTTTTTCAAGACTCTGTCCAGGATCTTGAACGGTGGGAAAGCATACACGTTTAGTCCTTCCCAGTTCATGAGAAAAGGCATCTACCGCAGCTGCTTCCTGGTCTGGGACTGGAGAGCAATAAACTGGTAACCTCTTTGTCATCTGGGTAGCGAAGAGGTCTATAGAGGGTTCTCCCCACAGCATCCAAAGGCTGGTGCACACCTCGTGATGTAGGGTCCACTTTGTTGTGAGAACGTGTCTTCCTCTGCTGATAAGATCCGCCCTGACGTTCTTTTCCCCTTCTATGAAGCGTGTTATCAGGGTTATGTCCCTCCCTTTCACCCACAGTAGGAGATCTCTCGCCGCCTCGTAAAGGGAATCTGAACGAGCGCCTCCCTGCTTCCTGATGTAGGCCAACGCTGTGGTGTTGTCTGCGTTGACCTGAACTTATTTGCCCTGGACTTCCTCCTGGAAGTGCATTAGTGCTAGGTGAATGGCCACTAGCTCCTTGATGTTTATATGCCATTCCTTCTGAAACTCTTCCCATAGACCCGAAATCTCAGCCTTCCCCAGTGTTGCACCCCACCAACTCAACTGATTCCTGATCCCCAGAGGAATCTGAATCCACATTTCTAGACCTTAGTCTCTTGTCCAATATTTTGGAAGATGGAATTGAAGAGGCCGTAAATGAAGTCTTCCCAAGGATACGAACTGCTCGATCGATGAGAGGGTACCCAGCAGACTCATCCATTCTCTTACCGACCAGGTCCTTCTGTCTAGGAAGTGTTCCACCTTTCCTAGGCATTCTAGAATGCGTTTTGGGGCTGGAAAAGCCCAAAAAAACACTGACTGAATCCTGATCCCCAGGTAGATGATGTTTTGTGAGGGTGTCAGTTGAGATTTGGCCAGATTTACCACCAGACCTAGTTGTTGCGTCAAAGACATTGTAACTTGAAGACCTTCCAGACACTTTTCTTGCGACCTGGCTCTGATTAGCCAGTCGTCCAGGTACATTGATATCCGTACTCCCTTCAGATGTAGCCAGCAAGCCATGTGGCAGCAACTAGAGTGAAAACGTAGGGAGCCGTGCTCAGTCCAAAAAAGAGTGCTTTGAACTAATAAGTAGTTTCTTGGTAAACGAACCTCAGAAATTTTCCGTAGTTCGGGTGGATTGGGACGTGGAAATACGCGTCCTGCAGATCTAATGGCACCATCCAGTCTCCTTGTCTGGTGGCCGCTAGGACTGACGCAGAAGTCTCCATGGCAAACTTGACTTTGCTTATGAACTTGTTCAGAGGACTTACGTGAAGAACAGGTCTCAAGCCCCCCGAGCTCTTCGGAACTAGAAAAAGTCTGTTGTAAAAACCCTTCAAAGAGGGGTCCTATACTACTTCTATAGCTGCTTTTGACAGCATTAGGTCGACTTGCTCTTGAAGAGCTGCTGCCTTGTTCCCTGAGTATGTTGCTGTCAACTCTAAGGCTTCTGACGAAAGAGGAGGCCTTCTCAGGAAGGGGATCTTGTAACGGTCCTTCAATACATCGATTGTCCAGTTGTCCGCCCCCCTTCGGCTCCACTCTTGCCAATAGTGGGATACCCTGGCTCCCACTTGTGTCTGGAGGTTGCAGGGCTTACTTCCTTGTTTTAGGTTGCTGCTTTGGGAATTTACGAGGTTGTCCTCCAGCAGCAATTCTCTGATTCCCTCTCGAAAGGGTCTCCCACGAAAGGGCTGGCGAGTGGGAGGAGCTTCCTTTTGCTTCCTGGCTAAAAAGCTAGCCGGAAGGGGAGGACTTTCTTGGCAGTCCTGGTGATAAGGTCTTGCGTCGCTTGCTGCGCAAGAGCTGCTAACAAGTCCTTCACTATATCAGAAGGGAAGAAATGGTTACCCAAAGGAGCATACAATAGCTCTGATTTCTGAGCGAGGGTCAATCCTGACGACAGGAAGGAACACAGCATAGCCCTCTTCTTAATAACTCCTGCCGTGAAAAGGGCGGAGAGTTCGACGGACCCATCCCTCACGGCCTTATCAAGACAGGCAATTAGATGTATCTGTGCCTCGTTCTTAGGATCTGTGACCTCTGCGAGGGCTCCGAGAGTCCATTCCATCAGGCTGAAGACTTGTTTAGTTCTAAAGATGCCCTTCAGCAAGTGATCCATCTCCGACGTGGTCCACATTATCTTCAACTTGGTCATGGCTGACCTGCGTGAGGCGTCAACGAGTCTGGAGAAGTTCCCCCTGGGAGGAGGCAGGAACTCACAAACCGAGAACCTCCCCAGTCTCATACAACACACTGGATCTGGAGGCCAGTCTAGTAGGGGGAAAGGAAAAGGAGGTCTTCCCTGGATCCTTTCTCTTGGAAATCAACTCATTTAGAGTTGAGAAAGCTCTCTTGACTGATCTAGCAAGAACCGTTTTCTTAACCGTTTTCTTGAACAAATAAGGTTTCTGGGGTCTGCCGTTCAAAAACTGCGAGGGCGGGCTTTGAGGCAAAGCCTGTGTAAAGTCCGCCGGATACAACTCCGCTAGAACCGCCAGCAATCTTTTAAGATCAGCTGCACGAAACGTTTACTGTGTTTTCCCTTCTGAAATTTCATCTAAGGGGATAGCGATCTCCTGAGTAGAATGAGTAGAGACACACGCCTCATCCTGTCGATTCTCGTCATCCAGTATGTTTTCATCATGCTGTGATGGAACGTCGTGCATGATTCCTGCAAATTGCGAGGAAGCATCACGCTTGCGTGCGTCCTGCCAACATCCCGCATGTTTCAAGGGAGAGTCATGCTTACGTGCTTCCAGCATGCGTCCATCATACTGCAAGGACGCGTCAACACTGCATCCAGCGTGCTGCGAGGGAATGTCCTGCTCGCATGCGTCCAGCATGCTGCATGCTTCTAGCATGACGCGAGGGAGTGTTAACTGCGCGTCCAACATGCCGCGAGGGAGAGACAACTGAACGTCCACCATGCTGCGGGGAAAAGTCCTGATTGCATGCGTCCAGCCTATTGCATGCGTCCAGCCTGATGCATGTGTTTAGCATGCTGCATGCGTCCAGCATGCCGCGAGGGAGCGTCCAGAACCTTGTCGCTTCCTGTAACGCGTCCCAATCGCTGTGAGGGAGTGTCGCTGAGCGCTGAAGTAACTCGCTGGCCGATCGCGCCTTGGTTAGATCTAGTTCCTTTCCTTGGTCTGTTGATATCCTTCGGTTCTTTCTTACGAGTCTCCTCTGTTTATGACTTGTAGGCATCAAACAGGGACGTAATTGACCTCTTTAGCTCTGAAAGGTCTGACGCTTGCGGCGCGTCCTGCACGCGTCCAGACTGCTGCGAGGGAGCGTCGCGATTTCTATCGCTACCTGAACTGCGTTCTGATCGCTGCAAGGGAGCGTCTACTGGGGTTGTCCTGCCGAGAGGAGGAGAAAGCCCTTGCTACATCTCCCAATCCGGGGGAGGGGGAGAAGTGTGCACAGAAGTAAAGCGTGCGCCCTCTTCCTACGACGAACTATGTGCCTTACGCGACTGCTTAGGCACTGACACGTCGTCTTCCTCCGAAAGAAAAACTTCCAGCGAGCTTCAGTTACTGCAGGATGGTTGCTGGACTTTAGCAGGAAACCTACGTCTCTTGAGAGGCCTTGAAAAAAGAGGTTGACGCCAACTGCGTCAAGGTCTTGCGTCCTCCGACGAGGACGAACACTTCCTCATCTTGCCTTTCCTGCGGCGAGGGGGAGCGTCCTGGGCTGTGTCAACAGGATCGCTCGAGGGGACGTCTGTTCGTTGTTTAACGTCTCTTATCTCCATTCGCCTTTCGACTTTCCTTCTCCCAGAGGTTGGGGAGCATGGAAACGGTCCCGGGCTAAGAGTATGACAGACACGAACGGACGCACCCTCCACTTCACTATCACTCTTCACAAACTTGCGTTGCAACCCACGCACTGCCCCCCACATCACTTCTTTTTCCGAAGTAAGGGATTGCAATCACTTGTGCACCTAAGGCGGAAATTGCAGCCAACACATCCTTCAAAGAAGGCTCACTTACCTCCGACACCTTAGCGGGGTCTGGTACTACTGCCTTAGGATTAGGAATAGGAATATTAGTATCAAGCACATTAGAAGGAACATGACTATAGGAAGATCTATTAGAAAGAACACTAGCCGATCTAGCTCTCCTAAGCCTGTCCTTCTCTAATCGCTTAACATAGCGATCAAACTCCTTCCACTCTCTATCTGATAAAGACTCACATTCATTGCATCTGTCAATAAAAGTACATTCATGCCCGTCTTGCATCCTTTAACACACCTTCTAATTACAGAGTCAGCAATTTTGTAAACTAGAAAATAGTAAACTCACAGTCCAGGTCAAAAAACCAACAAAGTCTATCTAAAACGAGTGAAAAGTCAAAAGGGAAAGTCCAAAAAAGCAGCGAAAGCCATCAACAATAATCAGACAAAAGGTACTTCACCAAATTTGTAGATAAAGTAAACTACAACGAAAAGAATTGACTCGATCAACGGCAGGGAATTTCTAAGGAATGTTGGGAATGGTTCCAGTTACCTACTAAGAGGGCGCTCAGGTATGACCACCTGCTCACCTGGTGGTGATTGCCGCGAAATTTGAATTTCTGCCGTGCGCGAAACAAAACGTGGGATTAAAGCTATATATATGTAACTACCAGGGAAGTTACATATTTAAAAAGATGAGTTTGATTTACCTGCTCGAGAATACGAAGGCATCACATGTCGGAAAGGAAATTTGCACTCTCCACTACCGACACAATGAGAGTATACTTCCCAGATGGTCCACTGCATACCTTACACAAAGGATAGCACCAAAACAGATATAGAGGCACAGGTGTAAGCTGAACCCACCTATTAGGACTGGGACCAAGAAACTATGGAATCATCCTCCCCTATCTGTAATGATGGACTTCCGGCTAAAAGTCGAGAGTCCTACCCCAAGCATCATATCACCCTAGATTCCGAAGACCCAACACTTGAGAATAGTTTCGCCAGAAAGGTCCAAACCATCTTTGGGATGGCTGATATCATCCAATACTCTCACATATAGCTTTGAACACAAATACCTCCCAATTGTGACACCTCCTCCCATTCATCGAAGCAGGCAACAATAACAGATGTAGAAACATCTATACCAGCGTCTAAAATGGATGTAGAAACATCTAAGTCAAAAGAAAACATAAATAAATAAATATATATATGTACATAATATATACACATATATAATAAGGGAAATTTTCCTCATAGAGTTGGGACAGCAACATGAAAGAAAGATTATAAAATTAGAAGAAGTCGAAGCAATACTATGAGGAAGAAAAAGAGGGGAGAGAGAGAAATTTAGATTCGAACTGGGGGAGCAATTTCCCCAAGTTCGGGAGCCCTCTTGCCCATCACCAAGCTTCGGCAGGGGAATGATATACCGTGCAGAAGCTTAATGACTTCATCAAGGCATTCTCCCATTAAGCGCGTTGTAATGCTAGAGGCCGAAAGAATGCTTAAATACCCTTTCGTAATGCCTAAACATTGTGGTTACCTGTGTATATAGAAATGCTCTAGCTGAGAATCTGGAATCATCTTCAAGTACTTCACTTCATATGAGAGTTCCATCTTTTAAGTCATAATATCTATTATTATTATTATTATTTATTATTGTTACTTACTAAGCCACAACCCTAGTTAGAAAAGCAGGATGCTACAAGTCCAGGGGGTCCAACAGGGAAAAGAGCCCAGTAAGGAAAGGGAAAAGGAAAATAAAATTAGGAACCGTAGCAACATTAAAATAAATAGCTCCTATATAAACTAAAAAACTTTAACAAATCAAGAGGAAGAATAAATAAGATAGAATAGTGTGCCGGGTGTACCCTAAAGCAAGAGAACTCTAACCCAAGACAGTGGAAGACCATGGTACGGAGGTTATGGCACTACTCGAGATTAGAGAACAAGGGTTTGATTTTGGAGTGCCCTTTTCCTAGAAGAGCTGCTTGCCATAGCTAAAGAGTCTCTTCTACCCTTACCAAGAGGAAAATGGTCATTGAACAATTACAGTGCAGTAACCTCTTGAGTGAAGAAGAATTGTTTGGTAATCTCAGTGTTGTCAGGTGTATGAGGACAGTGGAGAATATGTAAAGAGTAAGACAGACTATTCGGTGTGTGTGTGTGTGTGTGTGTGTGTGTGTGTGTGTGTGTGTGTGTGTAGGCAAAGGGAAAATTAACCGTAACCAGACAGAAGGAACCAATGTAGTACTGTCTGACCAGTCAAAAGACCCCACAACTCTCTAGCGGTAGTATCTCAACGTGTGGCTGGTGCCCTGGTGTTCTGTGCTACTTTAGAATTATTTCTTTTTTAAATCCTTTTTAACATCTCAGACCTTAGAGAGATTATCAGTAGGGACTTGAAATCCCACAGCCTTTCTAGTTCAACACTGATACAGAGATGCAAATAGCTGTAAATAGCCTTTATGAAAGCAGCCAGTAGACCAAAACACAACAAAACCAATCATTCCTTCTTCAGTTTTCATAGGACAAATTTTAAAAACAAACTAAATACTAATCCTTCCTACAGACATTAGTTGTCATCTATTGAACACTAGAAGTAAGAAAAACACCATAATGTTCAGGTCAATAACAGAATACGATTGATTACATGTCCCGAATGTTGTATGCTATCTAACGAAATATTGACATTACAGTGGTATCTTCTACAGTAATACCTTCATATCATAAGTAATCACCTCACTCCAAGGCCCAAGTGAAGGAACTCACTTAACAAGAAAAATAAAGCAGGAAGCGGTTTTTCTTCTCTGTTACGACTAAGTCAATTGTATTTTATACAGAGCCTATTGTTGGTTTACCAAGTTAACAAAATCTTCCCATGTTATTTTGAAAGGTAAGAATGAATGCTGCAAACTTTATTGAGAAATTATAAGAGAAACCGTTCTAGCATATTAACTTGCTGTACAACAGGTAATTTTCATTTAATCATTTCAACAAGGCTTATGAGATTCATAACTGATTTAATTATTTGAAAATAAATACTGTAACTAGAATATTCCTCTGAATCTCCCCCTGATGTTCATATTGCCTCTTATCCAGAAGCCCATTTTAATCGACACTTATCTGTAAAATGTATATAAAAAATAACTACCATTTTCTTCTGTATCAATCAATGCATGTCCCCTAACAAAGAAATAGAGCCCTCTATCTTTAAGTGGTAAGAAGCCGGGTTATCACATTTGAAAATATTCGTTTCAGTTTACTTTGTCGACCGGCAGCTCTCAAACATGCTCTCAGATTGTTTATATACTGCATTTTAAGATGTCTTCCTTAGTTAAGTTTACAATTATTACCAGGAATGTGGATGGGAATTATTTCTGGGAGATCATAATCCGCAGCCTGACTCATAATGGTAATAATAACCTAAGTGCAAGAAATTACCACACAAAAGTAAACCAGTGACGAGCTAGAGAGCTAGCTTGTAAGCAAACGGCAATGTACTGTTATCTACAGTGAACACAAGATGTAAGCTACTCTACCAGCTGAGTTGATACCACACCAACAACACAAAATCTGAAACACGATATGAAAACGCCATTTCCCAGATTAAAAATGCATTGTTTAAAATCACTTGCTTTAACAAGAGGTGGGATATAGTGATCTAGCTACCATACTGTCTTCTGCCTTGTAATCAAGATGTCATATAGAGCCACTACAGTTGTAGAAATACAAATATATAGAATCCAATATAATATTTATGTGGTTTAAATAGTCAGACTAGTAAAGTTATTAAAACATGAGAGTGAGTAATTGCCACACTAAAGTAAACCTGTGATAAACTAGAAGCCGAGCTTGTAAGCGAAAAAAAAAATAAAAACACTTATTCAGAGCAATCATGTGGTGCAACCTTCTGAGTTGACACACCACCAATAATAAACATTTTAAAGTATCAATGAAATGAAATGTCGTTTCCCAACAAAAACAATAGTTTAATCAAGCTTACTTTAGCAAGAGGTTAAGCTGCATAAGAAATAAGATGAATCAAGAAATTAAGACTTAAACGGGAGGAACTCTACTCTACAAGGCACAGTAAACATTCAAAACCATTACTGAAGAAACACTGAGTAACTATACCCGACTAATGAAGTTAGGTTAGCTAGGGGTTTGTAAATCTGGTGTTATGGAGTAAATTTTACCACAATGCAACGTAGGCGCTGGAGATGTCGGAGAAGGCTGCCGACGGAAAAAATTCGGCAGAAACGACCAAAGGGTCGCCATACACATTTCAGCTGCCGATACATCCAGCGAGTCTTAAGGAGTGGTCCTTAGTCCCAGGAGGACCCAGGGAAACTGGGTAAATCAGTTGGAGTCCTTGCAGAAGGACATCAAAGCTACCTTGAGGGTATGGTGAAAACGTTCTATCATACCATTGGCTGCAGGATTATTATTATTATTATTATTATTATTATTATTAAATGCTAAGCTACAACCCTAGTTGGAAAAGCAGGTTGCTATAAGCCCAGGGGCTCCAACAGGGAAAACAGCCCAGTGAGGAAAGGAAACAAGGAAAATAAAATATTTTAAGAACAGCAAAAACATTTAAATAAATATTTCCTATATAAACTATAAAAACTTTAACAAAACAAGAGGAAGAGAATCTAGATAGAACAGTGTGCTCGAGTGTACCCTCAACCAAGAGAACTAACCCAAAACAGTGAAACACCATGGTACAGAGGTTATGGCACTACTCAAGATTAGAGAACAAGGGTTTGATTTTGGAGTGTCCTTCTCCTAGAAGAGCTGCTTACCTTAGCTCGAGTCTCTTCTACCCTTACAAAGAGGAAAGTAGCCACTGAACCATTACAGTTTAGTAGTTAACCCCTTGGGAGAAGAATTGTTTGGTAATCTCAGTGTTGTCAGGTGTAGGAGGACAGAGGAGAATCTGTAAAGAATAGGCCAGACTATTCGGTGTCGATGTCTTTGTGATGTGGGTAGGGGACCTATAACATCAACAGGAATGTGGGCAAAGTGCTGTGAGATTGAGGAAAGGTGCCCACTTCTGAATCCGTGTGTCATGTACTTTTGAGGTTTGGCATGAAGCATAAGTGTGGACCCAATCTTTAGCATCATTAATGATGCCATGCCAAATAAACTTTGTCTTCAGCAGCTGTGCAGTAGAACGGCGAAAGGGAAGTGGAAGGCTATGAATGAAATCAAACACATGTCAGCGCATGGGAGAAGGTATCCACAGTCTATGTCTAACAGTACTAATGTCACAGAGGGCGGCGGCGTTGGAGTCGTCGAGAGGGACGTCCTTCCAACGGAGGGATGTACAGGATCTCCTACATGCTTGGTACTCTAGATCTTTTCCTTGGGCTTCTGCCAAGGTGTTGAAATCCAATCACAGGTGAATGGTAGCCAATGCGTTTCTTGACAGGTCATTGGCAATGAGATTCATTTTCCAAGGGATGAGCTGAAGGGTACAATTGAATTCAGCCACGGCGGGGTGATGTTCACGTACCTTCCAAGAAGTGGCGAATGTGACTGACAGCCAAGTGCATCACCAGTAATTCGCAGTTGAAGGTAGAGTAGCCGGATTCTGCCTTGGACATTTTCCTACTAAAGAAGGCCAATGGCCGAGGCGAGCCGTTGACCACATGCTCGAGGACTGCACCAATAGCGACGTCGCTGGCTTCGGTGCGGAGAAGGAAAGGTGCATGTAGCACAGGAAAAGTGAAAGCATACAGGGGGGAGGGGGGCAAGAGTGGCGGCGATGGCTGGCAGGAAACAGTGATAATAGCTGATCATAACCAAACATTCTTACACTCCTTTAACGGGCATGGGGGTGGGGAAGTTCTGAACGGCTGCTACCTTCTCAGGGAGGGGGTGGACTCCTTCATTAGTGATGTGATGTCCTAAGAACAATACTTCGTTGGCACCAAAGCTACTGGACTACAAGACCATCCTGTTTGTAGGCGGTATAGCACGATGCCTATATGACGGATGTGTTCCTCTTTGCAGGAAGAGAACACAAGTAAGTAGTCCAGGTAACATACAAAGAGGGGGAGGTACCCTAAGATTCCGTCCATGAGACGTTGAAAAGTGGCTCCAGCATTATGAATGCCAAAACAGGAGAAACTGAAGGTGTATGTAAAGAAGGGGGCAGTGATGGCATTCTTGGGGATGTCTTCTGAGTTCATGGATACCCCTTCAGGAGATCGAGCGTGGAGAAAACCTTCATTTTGTGCAAGTAGGTCACTTTGGCGATGTTTGAGAGGGGGTAGTGATCCAGTTCTGTCTGCATATTCAGGCACCTGTAATCCCTACACAGATACAGAGAGCCATCTTTCTTCAGGATAATGTGCAAGGGTGACGACCATGGGCTTGAGGCCCTTTGGCAAAGGCCCATTTTTCATTTTCAGCGAACATTTGTTTAGTGGCTGCCAAACAATCTGGCAAATACTGTGGCCCCATCATTTTGATATGGTGATAAATACAGTGTTTTGCAAGAACTGTGGGCGTTTGAAGAAGTTCTGGATGGAAAACTTCCGGGTACAATGTGAGGAGGTGGGCGTAGGCATCCTTGGGTGCGCTGATGTGGAAAACAGGGTCGGAGGGGGCGGGTTGGAGAGACGTCGAGGAGTAAGAATCCGAATTAACTAACCATCAGTGAGCTATATCGACCAAGAGGTGGAAATGCAACAGGAAACCCTCACCGAGGATTGGCAAAGTGACGTCAGCAACGAAAAACTTCCAAATATATTTGGCGCTTCCAAACAATGATAGGAGGGCTTCATAACCTTGGGTGGGTATCGCAGATCCGTTGGCAGCTACCAGGTGGATGTCGGCAGACTTAAACTATGGTGTCCTGGTGAGTGGCCTTAGCAGAAGACAACGGCAAGCACCCGTGTAACAAAAAACACACGCCCGTACCTGCATAATGTAAAAAGAAAAGATTAGTGATCGGGGAGGCCACCACTACTAGCGATTACTTACTTGAACGTTTTTTTTTTTTGGCAACTGACAACCATTCGCACATTTCTTCACAGCAGCCTGGAATCTGGAGTGGTAATAGCATAATTGTGGCCGATGAGCATAAGGAAGTGGCTGGAGAGGTCGTTGGTTGGGGCACAAGTGAGGGGTGGTATATGTGGGTGGCGGGCGGCTTTGTGATTTCAAAATTACAGAGGCAACACCTTGCGTCAGTTGTCATGATAATATATGGTATGCTCATTCTAAAGAGACTAGAGAGGAAGATTGATGAAAAGCTGAGAGATAACCAAGCGGGATTTAGAAAAGGTAGAAGGTGCAACTGACCAAATTTTCATTTTGAGACATGTTGTACAGCAATGCATAGAACATAGAAATCCCCTTTTGATGAAATTTGTGGTCTATGAAAAAGCCCCTGATAGTGTGCACCGGCCAATTTTGTGGAGAGTCCAGCATTATTATAGAGATCCTCTTAAATATGTAAATTTGATTACGTCTCTTAATGAGCATAGCAAATGCAAAGTCAATGTTAGTGGAGTCCTATCAAATGAATTTCCAGTGAACAGTAGAGTCTGAAAGGGAATGTTTTGTCATCTATGTTGTTTATCCTTCTCATGGATTTTGTAATGCATAGAACACTTGGGGTGCATAGGTAACAGGAAATTAGCTGAGCCAGAGTATGCTGCTGACGCTGTCCTTATCAGCAAAACACTACAGGACTTGCAAAGCTTGCTCACCAGAATGCATGAAATATAATATGAGATTGGACTCTAAGATAAATAGAAGAAAGACAGAGATGATGACAAAGGAATATTCAATGGAAGATGAAATATCATTGGAAGGAGAAAAGATTAATGAAGTGGAATCATTTAAATATTTAGGAACTAGGACCTCTAACACGGGATCGTTATATCTGAAATTTAATGAAAGATTGAAGAAACCTATCAGACAATGGCTGGGTTAAGTAAAATTTTAAAATCAAATCACCCGAAATTACATATAAAAATCAGGCTATATATGTTTAGTGAGATCGGTGTTACTGTATGGACACGAGTCGTGGTATGACAATAAAACAATATCCAACAGATTTTGTAGATTTGAGAATAAAGCCCTAGGAAGAATATTGAGAGTAAATGGCAGGATAGGTTTAGAAATTAACTATAGGAGAGATTACTCGAGTGCCATATGTAAATGAGAGCATGGTGAGGGGTATATGGATTTGGCTTGGGCATGCTCTTCGCACTCCCCAAGAAAGATTAGTTCACCAAACTTTAAACTGGGTTTCACAAGGCACTATAAGAGTTGGAAGACCCAGGCCTACATGGCCGAGGACTATGAAGCGTGAAGTAGATGATAAATGGAGGAGTATTGATTTAAAAGCTCAAGATAGAGACGACTAGCGAAAGCTAACCAAGGCCCTTTGCGTCAATAGGCGTAGGAGAAGATGAATTATAACTATACGGAACTTACCGAAGTGAAAACTTATCTCTCAATTATAAAATGTCTTATCTTATAAAAAATCATGGGTTATATGAAAATACACGGTGGTTGCAGTGAAGTAACCATAATAAATATTTTTTGTCTGACAAAAATAATTAAAACTTTAGGAATAGTCAAGCTTGTAATTATTCAGTGTATAACTAATGAGTAATAGCTATATCACATTTGGAAAAATGGCTTTCCGAATTCAATTTTGTATACCATTATCAAATTTGGACCATTATTAGGGAAAATATTGCAAATTTAGCAATATGCTGTATGTAAAAAAAATCCAGTTTGGATCCAACCTGATACAGCTATATCCATATCTAGTTGACAGCAACAGAGTTACGGTTTATTGCTATGATATGAAATCTCAATATTTCTGAAGTTGATCGTTGTGATTTATATAAGAGAATGAGCAACTTGGTGGAGTAACGGGAACTTTGGGTGTGGACGAAATGCCCCCCTAAATCTCGGTGAAGTCACTGGCAGCAGGGTAACGGATTGGGTTTAGGACGATATGCAAGATGTCTTTTCGGCCTTTACTCCTGATGCCTGGCTAATGAACTTACAGGAATTACTATGGACCGGCAGGGGTCACCTGCTTTAGTTAGATAGGCACAGCTAATCCCAAGGAGCTAGCTATCCTTTGAGGGGTTTTAGTCAGTCTAAGGAAAGCGAAAATAGAGTTACAATTGGGTAGATACTAATTAAAGTCTAAAGAAGTTTGATGAAGTTTGTCATCTTGTGACTCCAGCAAGCTCACATAAAAATGTATCCAATGAATATTTTGAACATGAAAGCTACTGATTCCAGACTCCTACCAGGCATTAATGGAATCCTGAATAACAGAGCTTTCATATGGTACCAATGAACCTTTCTCACTCGACTGATACCAAATCTCAAAATTTGGGGATCTACCTGATGGAATAAGATGGCTATATTCCTTTGTTAAGCGCATGTATTAGTGTGCTACTGTTATTAACACACATTGAATATGTGTTGTTTGAGATGTTGAGTCTTGAAATAAAGTCAAGCATGTTAACTTTAAAATGGTTTATTCTCTAAAAACAACAGTGTTAACATCTCCATCACAGGAGTATAGCTGGTTTGGTCGGATGACCATTTCAGGTGAAGTATAGATAAGAACTGCCTAAAATATCGATATCACAGATATCGTATATTTAGTTAACTCAGCATTTAAACACAATATGTAAACTTTACATTAGTCTAGGAAGACACCTGCATCCGGTGGCGACACAACTCTTTCACACGGTTCGTATTTGTGTTTATGCTTCATAAAAATGTTACATTGCTGAGACCTGCAAAATGCATCCTGTTATGATCTTGTCTGACTACAGCAAATCTCACGCTAGCTTCTTCTTCCACAATGACATATTACGTCATGTGTTTTAAACATGTAATAACTAACTATTACACATGTATTGGATGAAGGTAAAGAGAATGGGAAAATTTACAATTTTGAAAAAAAAAAAAAAATTACGGGTGTCAATTAAACTGGGCTTCTGGAGTAGCAATGTGGACTTCAGTGTGTTTATACATAAGAAATCTTATCATTAAAATTCTAATTTTTTTCCCAACCTTGAAACACCTACCATTTCACATAATTCCCTTCCGAGATTTTCTAGTTAGATCAATATTAGAATTAAAACTTCGTCTTTTTACTTAAAAACAAAAGGTTTTCTTTTGGGTATTTTTTCATGGGAGCAAACTAGACATTTAGATTTATTTCTTATTTTCAGGATTGGTTCTACGGTTAGACAACTTGAAGACATAGGTAAAGAAAGGACCCTAAAGAAAAATAAAAGAAAATGATGACTCCGAAGTCCTCGATACAAGTGGGATGAAAACTGTTATTTTCTCTTAGCGATAAAGAAAAAGATTGAAATAAAAAAAGGTGTTTACACTTTGCCTCAAAAATCTTTCGAGTTTTTCTTCAATTTCACATAAAGACGAGTACTAATTTTAAAGATTAATAAAGCAATTTTGGCACCTCATTTCTGCTATAGAACAAAAAAATAAAATTTTATCCCAATATATAGAGTACAGATATGGTTAATAGATGATGCACTTTTAATTTTCTTAATAATTCATTTCTCCCAGCATTATTTTCTTTAAATCTTTAATGTTGTTCGTCTTATTCAACATTATGTTATATTATTAATTTCAACAATAACTTCATTACTTTTATTTCAAATAAATTATCTTAAATCAAACTCTTTACCTCAGAATACTTGCTTTCAAATTAATCATTAAGAATATTCTCTTTAATTTCTTGTCTATTTCATCAATAGAAATACTTTTCCAATATTACCAAACACTGTCCATTTCATTTCAGGAAAGGCAATCATAATCCCTAATAACTTCCTACTCATTTCCCTCATTTGAAAGTGCAGGAGCAAGGGATGCCCTATACAATTAAGTCTACGGGGATATAAACCCACATTCAATTATGAACATGGTGCAAGATTAATCCTTCAAAACCTGCTCTATAAAAGGTTTAATTATTCCTTAAGATGTAATAGTCCCATTAATTCTTCCGAGACGTTCTAATAAATCATATCAATTACATCCCTCAAAAGTGTTATGAGATTTTACCCACTGTCCCTGGTATTAGTAGGAATTCATAGTAATCATTCCATGATTCCCTTCAAAATACGAGTAATCAATCTAAGAGGCTAAGCAATTACTATTAATTCATATAGACTCTAGAAAATCGTATCAATCTTTAACAGACGCTATAGGGAATTTTATTAGGTAACCCAAGATGCTCTTGAGAAATTGATATTTTTCGTTATCATATCAATTCCTCGAAGACGCTCTAAAAACAATGTAATATCCTAAAGGTTCTTTATAATATTGGATAAAGAAACAGCAAAATTTATATCTCTCTAAAACGTTCTGAGGAATCATAATATTTCTTTCATGACATTTCAACAATTACAGTATATGTTAATCATTCCAAAGTTCTAAATAAAACATAAATACTTCCAAGTTTTTCTAGCTCGTCAAATTGATCCTTCAGAGACAAACTTAAATATATAAAACCACTCCCTCCTAGACATATGGATTCATATTAATCCATGCAATATATTCTAGTATATTCTATAATCTTTCCATTACGTTCTAATATATCATATCATCCATTCATGTAGTTGTACGCTCGAAACCTTCATTTCATACTAATCCCTCAAAGATGCTATATAATATTATAATCCTTTCAGAGCACACAGCAGAATTTTACAATTCTTTAAATATACTCTGGAATCTACCACAATGCTCTAGACCTAAGAAATCATACAGGGTCACTATACAATCCCAAATCCATTAACGACACTTAAATCATATTAATTCTAGCAGTACATTATGGAATATCCTGGTAGATCTCTAGAAAGTCTTAATCCTTTCAAGACGCCTCGAAAATTTATAATCCTATAACGATTTCTACAAAGATGACCTAGAAAATCATATTAGTCCACCCATGGCGGTCAATGAAAACATACTAAGACTCTCAAAACTGCCTGGGAAATCATATTCCTTCTTCAAAAATGATCCATGAAAACATAATCATCCTACCAAGATGCTCTACGAGATCATTTTAAGTCTTTCCGAGTTACAAGAGGAAACTTAAGAAATGGCTGCGGGTAGAAACACAAAGGTCAACGGAATGAAAATGGAGAGAAGGAAAAGGAGAGGAATTTCCAAAAGGAGAAAAATTCAGTTTAACGTGAAAAAGGGTTAGAACAAATATTTAGGCGGAGTGGAGGAAAGTTATCAATTTAAAAAGTAATAAGTTATCATGAAAAGGTAACCGAGGTCATTTGCATACAAAATAAAAAAGATTATACAAAATAAAAGGAAATACACATCATTGTCACTTCACCAAAACAAGGGATCATAAAAACAAGCAATCATGAGTACAGTAATGCTTAAGCAAAGCATAATCCTTGGCAACTTCCATATAACACTGCAAGTTATGAAATGTTGAGAGCACTATTATTACTTCGAAGATTTTCATCAAGATGATTTTGTGAAACACGAATGACCCTCACGATACTTATTTCAAGAATGAAAGGGCATTTAGTAGAAAACCTGTCCTATGAGAAGTCTATCTCAAAGGTAAAAAAGTTTAGTCATGGATATAGCTTTGTACAAAATATATTCATTCTACAACTATTTTCAAATTTTATCAGTACTTAAAAAATACTTGACAATCACTTCCACTGTGTAAGAGTTGGGATAATAAGAATACGATGTGCGCAATAATGAACAGATCGAAAAATTATCTCTTCTTTCGTCTATCTTTGTATGAAATCCTTCAACATTGTAGGAATAGTTGCAATAAAAAGAGAATGTAAAAATTTTTCTATACAAAAATCTGCCATATGCATATGCATGTCCATTCATGCAGGTTTATTACTATATAACTACTAAGGAGGAGGGAAACCCCTACCACCCTAGTATAACAATGCAATGATATGTGACATGGTAAGAGGAAGACAAATTGACAGAAGAGAAAGATTGGTAGATACACAAGGATTTCTCTTGATAAAAACTTGCATGAATGATCTCTCCCAGTACCAATGTTCACTAGGACCATATGAATTGCAATGACAAAGTATGCGTAGCATACATAACGACAGAAATTAAAAATAATATCCCTAAATGCAAACCGAAGATGTATGATCTACATTGGTGCTAAGTTTGGCTGGAATCCATTAAGCAATGTATGATATGAAACAAGAAAAACATTTAGCTTTGTAGATGAAACAAGACACACTCGAATGAAGAGACAGGTACAAGATTTTCTTTCAAGCACATCTATGCAATGGTATACTGAAATCCCAGTAACTCAGTAGAAGGAAAAGACTGACAGACATGCCAATGAAGAGAAAGATACACGGTTTCCTTTTGAGCATATTTATCTAAAAGTGAAACCCCGCCGTTACACTATAAAGTAAAATTTAAAAGAAACAGGACTACAAGCCGGAAGAGAGGAAGTAAGAATGAAGATAAATGGGAAGGTTAAAAAGTGATTACAACTAGGTTAAATGTGTGCTGCAAAAACCCTTTAGTAATGCCTAACATACAACGCATGACGTTCATTGATGACACTATCCCCCTACGAAGTCTTTCTTTCAAATGTTAAATAATATATATATATATATATATATATATATATATATATATATATATATATATATATATATATATATATATATCATCATTATCTCCTACGCCTATTGACGCAAAGGGTCTGGATTAGATTTCACCAGTCTCTCTCTCTCTCTCTCTCTCTCTCTCTCTCTCTCTCTCTCTCTCTCTCTCTCTCTCACACACACACACACACACACTAAGAAGAGATAGAAAGCTTCGCATATAGTATAGTCTGAATTGCATACAAATATTAATTCCTTTAACATTATAAGAGATATTTTGAATTGTTAGAAAGATCTACATGGTGGTCCATACAATGTCCTGGGAGAGTCTAGTATTCAGTAATAAGCAAAGGCTATGGCTTTCAGCCCTTTGCCGTCTAAGAAGTAGGAACTGTTTACTCATGAATCTTTGTTATCTGGTCAACATCAGCTGTGCTTTTGCTGGCGATTTTCATACAACAGGAAACTTCAGAAGCGGTTTCCTCCGACTGCTGTAATGAAAAGCGTAATTGCCACCTCCAGAGCAATTTTCGATGTCCTTAGGTTTTAGGTTAGGAAGTAGATTTTCAAGCAAGAAATAAATTACAATAGTATTCTACCCCTTTTCCATCTACAATTTACGAATGTAAGGTTTAAAAGTTGTTTGTACCGAAAACGTGTATCGGGATAAGAGTTTTATGGTCGTGTCTAGTCCAAATTATTCACTTCAACTTCCATGATTGCAAAAGTTATCCCAGAAAATTTACGTGTATTGGGAAGTCAATCAGTTCATGCATACGCATTAAAACTTCAAAGCAATGTCATCATGAAAAAAAAAAAAAAAACTTTCCATTTAATAAAAGTAAGTCAGACGTAACTAGAGAAAATGTGTATATATAATGAATGCGGACTACATTTACTTGATTCCATAAATACAGAAATTCATTTTATCAAAATCCAATGCCAACACCCAATCGATCCGTAGATATCAAAGCATCCAGTAACAGTTTATCATTATTATTATTATTACTTGCTAAGCTACGACCCTAGTTGGAAAAGCAGGATGCTATAAGCCCAGAGGCTCCAACAGGGAAAATAGCTCAGTGAGGAAAGGAAACAAGGAAAAATAAAATATTTTAAGAAGAGCAACAATATTAAAATAAATATCACTTTATAAACAATAAAAACTTTAACAAAAAAAGTAGAAGAGAAATAAGATATAAGATAGAACAGTGTGCCCGAGTGTACCCTCAAGCAAGACAACTCTAACCTAAGACAGTAGAAGACCATGGTACAGACGCTAAGGCACTACCCAAGATTAGAGAACAATGGTTTGATTTTGTAGTGTCCTTCTCCTGGAAGAGCTGCTTACCACAGCTAAAGAGTCTCTTCTACCCTTACAAAGAGGAAAGTGGCCACTGAACAATTACAGTGCAGTAAGAAGAATTGTTTGGTAATCTCAGTGTTGTCAGGTGTATGAGGACGGAGGAGAATATGTAACGAATACGCCAGACTATTCGGTGTGTGAATATGTAGGCAAACGGAAAATGCACCGCAACCAGAGAGAAGGATCCAATGTAGTACTGTCTGGCCAGTCAAAAGACCCTATAACTCTCTAGTGGTAGTATTTCAACGGGTGGCTGGTGCCCTGGCCAGCCTACCGCTGATATAGCTACACCACGACAAAAAATCCATATACTCCTGACTATTTTATACTGGTCTATAAAAAAAAGTAAGACAGCAAAATCACATGGCTATTCTCTCTCTCTCTCTCTCTCTCTCTCTCTCTCTCTCTCAACACCTGAACTCAGTGGCTGCGGTTGCAGATTACCTTTTCTAGATACAGAGGCTAAACCAAATGGAATCGACTTAAGTCTCCAGGAACGCAAACGCTAATGGCTCTTGCATTTGTTCTTCAAAATCTTTGGTCTGGTCTGCCTCAGAGACATTAGGGCTCTTGCTTTATCTCTTACACTTCCACTGTATATAATTTTCTGTTTTTTATTGGATGAATATTCAAATAACTTACCTAATTTTTCATTTTGAATAAATATTCACTAATGCTTACGATAGGTAAGAGAAATATTATACAATTGCATATTTCATGACTGTCTATAAATATTTTTTAATCCGAGCGTATAAAACCCTCTATCAACAGAGCTCGCATTAAGAACAAAAATAAACGAGTGTAATACCTTGGCCAAAGTTAACCCATAGCTTTTTAAGTGAAGTATATGTAAAAATCCACTTGGCAATAATTAAAGTGACTGCAATAAGATAAAACAGGAAACGGTTAATACAATAAAATAAACTCTCTCTCTCTCTCTCTCTCTCTCTCTCTCTCTCTCTCTCTCTCTCTCTCTCTCTCTCTCTCTCTCTCTCTCTCTGGAAATGAAAAAAAGAACATCATATTAGAACAGGATGGAAGTATGGGAAAATCCATATTATTACCAATATTAAATAATGGGGATGAAACAAAAACCATAATAGTGATGAATGCACAGGGTTTAGTCACGAGTGACTCTATAAGGAAAACAGAGTTCTTAGAAGAACTAACCCAAATTGAACAAAAAATGATGACCAGATAAAGGGTTTCCAAACATATAGATCAGACAGAACAAATAGGAATCAAGGGGGGACCGCAATATATGGAAGAGACATAAATCAAGGAAAAGTCTGTGAAATTGATTGCGGTAGAATTTGAATTTGAAAAACTAGTGAATATTGTAGTTTACAGACCCCCAAATACTAAGGAGTTTGACATAATAATAG
Source organism: Palaemon carinicauda (assembly GCF_036898095.1). NCBI lineage: Eukaryota > Metazoa > Arthropoda > Malacostraca > Decapoda > Palaemonidae > Palaemon > Palaemon carinicauda. The sequence continues at coordinate 141,960,738 of NC_090726.1, read as the reverse complement.
AAAAAATAGATGATATACGTAGAAACCATAAAGACTGGAATATACTGCTATCCGGAGATTTTAACTTTCCTTTTATGGATTGGAAAGAACGGATAGAAGAAAGTGGTTGTATATATACATATAAAACAAAAAGAGAATTATAGTAGCGCAGCTTCAAGATATGCTATTAGAACATAATATGCAACAAATAAACCACATTCCAACATGAAAAGAAAATGTCCTAGATTTAGTATTTGTGAATGAGGTGAGATATGTTAAAGAAATAATAGTGTATAACACGGGAATTTCAGACCACAATGTCATAGAATTAAGAGTCCATTCCAAAGCAAGTGATCACAGAGATAATCAAAGCACAAAACGATGGGAAGGATATGGAAAATATAATTTTTATAGTAAGAATATAAAATGGTCAGAAATAAATGAAGAACTGAACAAAGAATGGAAAAAATGTATTAGTAAGTGAAAATATACAGGTAAATACGGACATACTGTACAAAATACTGGAGAAAATTGTTGTAAAATATGTACCGAAAAAAAACAATGAACAAGAGACATGCATACCAAGAGACAGAAGGATCTTATTTCAGAAAATTAGAAAGTGGAAGAAAAATCTTGCAAAAGAAAAAAATGTATGGAAAATCATGGAAATAAAAAGTAAGATAGAAAATGCAGAACAAAAGATTATACAATCGAAAGAAAATGAAAAAAAGGGACTTAGAAGAATGGACACTTCAAAATATAAAAAAAAAAACCTAAAGTACTTTACTCCTATGCAAAAAAGATGAATAAAGGGAGATTAGAAATAGGGCCTCTAAGAATTGAAGGACAGTTAACAAATAAAGAAAAGGAAATATGCAACATATTAGCAGAAAAATATAAGAGTGAGTTCACGCCAAGAATTGCGAATGACAATAATAAAACAAAAATGAGAGAAGAAAATGTTGAATATCTAACGAATATAGATATTAATGAAGCTGATAATGTCAAGGCTATAAGCGAAATTAAAAATGGATCGGCAGCCGGACCAGATGGAGTTCCAGCGATTTTGTTGAAAAAAACTGGACACACTATCGCGAAGCCGCTTGCAATACTGCTAAGACAAAGTGTAGATAAGAGCGAGATATATATTGAACATAAATTAGCTTATATAACCCGTATTTTCAAAAGTGGATCAAGACTAGAGGCAAGCAATTATAGACCTGTTAGTCTAACATCACATATTATGAAAGTGTATGAGAGAGTAATAAAAAAGGAAATAATGAATCATTTGGTTAAAAATAATTTGTTTAATATAGCTACAAACCCAGTTGGAAAAGCAAGATGCCATAAGCCCAAGGGGTCCAATAGGGAATAATATCCCAATGAAGAAAGGAAATAAGGAAATAAATATGTGATGAGAACAAGTTATAATAAATCTTTCTAAAAACAGTAACAATGTCAAAACAGATATGTCCTATATAAACTATTAATAACGTCAAAAACAGATATATCATATATAAACTATAAAAAGACTCATGTCAGCCTGGTCAACATGAAAACATTTGCTCCAACTTTGAACTTTTGAAGTTCTACTGATTCAACTACCCAATTGGGAAGGTCATTCCACAACTTAGTAACAGCTGGAATAAAACTTCTAGAATACTGTGTAGTATTGAACCTCATGATGGAGAAGGCCTGGCTATTAGAATTAACTGCCTGTCTAGTATTACGAACAGGATAGAATTGTCCGGGAAGATCTGAATGTAAAGGATGGTCAGAGTTATGAAAAATCTTATGCAACATGCATAATGAACGACGGTGCCAAAGATTAATATTTAGATCAGGAATAAGAAATTTAATAGACCGTAAGTTTCTGTCCAACAAATTAAGATGAGAATCAGCAGCTGAACACCAGACATGAGAACAATACTCAAAACAAGGTAGAATGAAAGAATTAAAACACTTCTTCAGAATAGATTGATCACCGAAAATCTTAAAAGACTTTCTCAATAAGCCAATTTTTTGTGCAATTGAAGAAGACACAGACCTAATGTGTTTCTCAGAAGTAAATTTGCTGTCGAGAATCACACCTAAAATTTTAAAAGTCATACAAATTTAAAGAAACATTATCAATACTGAGATCCGGATGTTGAGGAGCCACCGTCCTTGACCTACTTACAATCATACTTTGAGTTTTGTTAGGATTCAACTTCATACCCCATGCACCATGCACTAATTTTTGCTAAATCTCTATTAAGGGATTCACCAACCCCAGATCTACATTCAGGGGATGGAATTGATGCAAAGTGAGTAGCATCATCTGCATATGCAACAAGCTTGTTTTCTAGGCCAAACCACATGTCATGTGTATATAGTATGAAAAGTAATGGGCCAAGAACACTACCCTGTGGAACACCGGAAATCACATTCTTATACTCACTATGGTGCCCATCAGCAAAATCTCTTTGAGATCTATTATTTAAAAAATCAATAATAATGCTAAGAAACGACCCACCCACTCCCAACTGTTTGCAGAGAAAAAAAATGAAAAAGCATAATATTGTGGGAAAGATAGGAAAATGGGTAAAAGAATTTCTGCAAAGATAGTGGTTGCAAATGACGAGAAATCAGATGAAGATCAGGTAATATCTGGCGTGCCACAGGCTACGGTATTAGCTGCACTGCTGTTTTTTATTATGATCTCAGACATAAACTGTGATGTTAAAAACTCTGCAGTGAGAAGTTTCGCCGATGACACAAGAATAAGTAGAGAAATTACTTGTGATGAAGATAGGAACTCACTACAAAGAGATCTAAAAAAAATATATGAATGGGCGGAGATAAACAGGATGGTATTTAACTTCGATAAATTCGAATCAATAAATTATGGAAACAGAGAAGGAATGGTATATGCATACAAGGGACCTGATAACGAGACAATCACAAACAAAGAAGCAATTAAAGACCTTGGTGTAATGTTAAATAGGAATATGTTATGCAATAACCAAATAGCAACACTGTTGGCTAAATATAAAGCAAAAATGGGAATGCTATTCAAACACTTTATAACAAGAAAAGCTGAACACATGATTATGCTTTACAAAACTTATGTACGTAGTACACTCGAGTACTGCAATGTGATATGGTACCCACACTACCAAAAGGATATTGCACAAATAGAGAGTGTACAAAGGTCCTATACTGCTAGAATAGAAGAAGTTAAGGACCTTGACTACTGGGAAAGAGTGCAATTTTTAAAACTATACAGTCAAGAAAGGAGAAGAGAATGCTACATGATAATACAAGCATGAAAGCAAATAGAAGGAATTACTGAAAACATCATGGAGCTAAAAATATCAGAAAGAGCAAGCCGAGGTAGATTAGTAGTGCCAAAAACTATACCAGGAAAACTAAGGAAGGTGCACAGGTCATTAATCCACTACGCACCAGCATCGATAATACAGCGACTATTTAATGCGCTGCCAGCTCATGTAAGAAACATATCAGGAGTGAGCGTAGATGTGTTTAAGAATAAGCTCGATAAATACCCAAGATGCATCCCAGACCATCCAAGACTGGAAGATGCAAAATACACCGGAAGATGCATTAGCAACTCTCTGGTGGATATACGAGGTGCCTCACACTGAGGGACCTGGGGGAACCCAAACACAGAATAAGGCAATAAGACAATAAGGCGCTCGCTCTCTCTCTCTCTCTCTCTCTCTCTCTCTCTCTCTCTCTCTCTCTCTCTCTCTCTCTCTCTCTCTCCTTTACCATTTTAACTCTTCTGAAAAGAAATCAAAATCAGGCATTTTAAAGGTAGAGGTAAAGGTGTTTGGTTTCAGTTCAAGTTTCATTAGGAAAGATGCTCACCAGAACGTCAGCCAGGCCACCCCCCCACCCCCCAATGTCATGCCCAACTACAGGAGTAGCCTCCCCAGGAAACAGCTTAAACTCACAGTCCGGGATGGGATCGATTTGCTGCCATGCAAATGCTAGGCAAACACATTGCCATCGTACTAGTCAGGCGTTATCTTTAATGCTATTAAAATAGTTTTCCAATTCTACTTGATTCTCGTGTTTAGATAAAAGTGTACTTTAATAAATAAGCAATTTAAGAGAGTGAAAAATACAAAACTGTACCAGACAATATAGTTTCTTTGTCATAAGTATTCCCATTCGTCAAAATTATGAGGAAAATTAACAGGTAGTACAGAGCACATTTCTCATTAGTTCCTTAGGCTGAAATGTAAACAAATCCCTCTTGCACCAAAATATGAACAATTTTAATCTCTTTCTCAGAAATATATCTGTGCAACCATAACAGCGAAATAAAGAAACCTGCAACTACTGTACAGGACGCTTCAAAATCTAAGGATCTCTCTCTCTCTCTCTCTCTCTCTCTCTCTCTCTCTCTCTCTCTCTCTCTCTCTCTCTCTCTCTCCAGACACACACACACACACACAATACACACAGGTCGACTGACCACGGTTACAGAATATCTCTTTTAGATACAGCACAGAACCAAACGTAATCAACTTACTTGTCTTCTCCAGAAGGGCAAACGCTACTGGCTTTGCTTTTAGTCCTTCCAATCCTTAGTCTGATTCCCCGAGATGTTTGTTCTCGAAGTTTGACTTTTAAACTCTTATTACGTGTCCTTTTCTGTTTCTACATGATAAGCATTCTAACATTTTTCTCTTGTGATAACTTTAATGTTTACGTAAGACAATTATCATAAAATTTATCATTCACGTCCCCTTCGTATATATAAATTTTTATTTTTCTAATACACATAGACTTTCACTTAGCGTATACAATCAACTAATATTTCTTTTTCTATTTCGGTAAGTGAACAGAGTTAATGAACCCAAATTTTAAAGTATCCTTTCCTCTTCCAAAAAATATCATAAAAATCATAATAATTGTTTAACTATCCAATTAACAAGAAAAATTCCTTTTTCAAAATTGAAACATTGAAAAATATATGAAGAATTGCATGAATTAACTAAATAAATATTTGTCCTAAAATCAATATATAAATACCTCGGGCATTAATGAAGAGCGATATAAATTAACTTCCTGATCACCAGAACAAAGTACATCTCCCCTGGCTAAAAGGGTCATGGTTATGTCCCCGAGGAAAGAACCCTTTCCCATTTCTAAGAATCGCAATCATACGTCAGTCAATAAATGTTCCATTTTAGTTCGCAATCAACAATATCTCATTGACTGACATTAAAAAAAAATAGCAATAAAATTTGCTAGCATCTATTATGATGAAAACTTGATTCTTGAACAACGCAAGGTAAACATTACACTGAAATTCAAGAATAGGTAGAAATTTAGATCTATTGAGACTCCAAGTGTTATTGAAACCTATGACATGATATTTCAAGGTAGAGAAAGATAATAAAAAGCGAAGCTAGAGTCACGATTAACGAAAATTAATTATTAAAGATCAAAATTCGCAAAGTTCACAACAAATTTCAGCAGTTATGAATATGTAATGAAGCAGCGAAATGTTTACTAAACAAGAAACATTTGGGCTACAATTGCTAATCTATGATCTCTATAATCTACTCCATCAATTAGCACATCTAATTAATCATCCTTTCTTTAATAAAGCATCCAAACTCAGTTTGATATGACTTCCTTCTCTTGAACCTTTTTCCTTTACCAAAGAATAGCTAAAAATCACTGGTACTGTATATACTGCCTGTGTTCCCCTCCGATAAATAAAATTATCATTGGTCGATGTGTACAACATATCAATGTGAAACTCTCTCTCTCTCTCTCTCTCTCTCTCTCTCTCTCTCTCTCTCTCTCTCTCTCTCTCATATCTAATAATTTTCACACATAAATATCTAATAACCTAAAAATGCAAGTAAAAAATAATGCGGTAGCTTACCTCTTCTTGATCGTTCATCCTTATTCGCATTTCAACTATCATATTCAATAAAATCTATCTATTGATAGACTTATTTACTTGTTACCCTCAATACCTCCTCTACTATAGGCGGACCCTCCCCATACACACTTTAATCATTAAGCACAGCACAGTTACCAGACAAACGTATATCAGAGTTGGGGAGACGGGGAGGGGGCAAGATGAACCATCTGTGATCATGACTGCCTCCATCCCTCTATATCTAAGCCTACCAATACCAATCATAAGAGCTCTGACCATATGGCAGGGGTGGGCGGAAGAGGACCAATCCATTCCTACATCGACATTATTATTTCCTGGGCTTCGGAAAATCCTTCCAGAAGGCAGAACCAAATACGACGACACAATTATTTCATTTAGGACATTCCTATATGCCACTGAATAATAACTGACTTTATTATGGTACATCTTTTAAATACATATTTCAATGAATAAACATTAACGATTGAAGTTGAGTTTATAATCCTTGACTAATCATTTAAAGTTCTAAACCCTATCATGAACTCAAGGGAAATAAACTGGAAAATAACTAACAGGCTCTTCAAAAATCAATCTTTATTACCATTACCATCATTATCAACAGGGGAAAATAGCACACTGAGGAAAAATTAAACAAGAAGAGTAATACGCAATCAAAACAAAACATTTTAAGAACAGCAACAACATTAAATTAAATCTTTCGTATATAAACTTAAACACTGAAAAAAAAAGAGAAATAAGATAGAACATTGCCCGAGTGTACCCCCCGAGCAAGAGAACTTTAAGACAGTGCATGGCCATGGTACTGAGGCTACGGCACTACCCAAGACCAGAGAACAATGGTTTGATTTTGGAGTGTCCTAGAAGAGCTGCTTACCATAACTAAAGATTCTCTTCTACCCTTACCAAGAGGAAAGTAGACACTGAACAATTAAATTGCAGTAGTTACCCCATTGAGCGAAGAGGAATTATTTGGTAAGGTCAGTGTTGTCATGTGTACGAGGACAGAAGAACGTGGAAAGAATATGCCAGACTACTCGGTGTATGTGGAGGCAATACAAAATGAGCCGTAACTAGAGGGAGGGATCCAGTCAAAGGACCCAATAAGTCTCCAGTGGTAGTATTTCAACGGGTGGCTGGTGCCATGGCCAACCTACTACCATAAAATAAAAGCATAAATGCATTTTCTATATGACATTCACTACCCGAAACATTCATATCACTGGGTATTTCCCTTGCATCTTTCCTTGACACCATTTCAAATTCAAAATAATTATTACTACACATTCCTTTTAGTACACAAGAACATCATGGGTTCATAAATATAATGGAAAGAGAGAGAGAGAGAGAGAGAGAGAGAGAGAGAGTGAGTTATTATTTTAACTACTAGATCAAGTTCGAGAAGGATGAAAAATTATCGCACTTATAATACAAATCAATATATATATATATATATATATATTATATATATATATATATATACATATACATAGGTTCATAACTATAGTGGAGAGAGAGAGAGAGAGAGAGAGAGAGAGAGAGAGAGAGAGTTATTATTTTAACTACTATATCAAGTTCTAGAAGGATGAAAAATTATCGCAGTTATATTACAAATCAATATATATATTTATATATATATATATATATATATATATATTATTACTAGCCAAGCTACAACCCTAGTTGGAAAGAAAGATGTTATAACCCCAAGGGCTCCAATAGGGAAAAATAGCCCAGTGAGGAAAGGAAATAAGGAAATAAATAAATGATGAGAACAAATTAACAATAGGTCATTCTAAAAACAGTAATAACGCCAAAACAGATATGTCACATATAAACTATAAAAAGACTCATGTCAGCCTGGCCAACATAAAAACATTTGCTGCAATTTTGAACTTCTGAAGTTCTACCGATTCAATTACCTGATTAGGAAGATCATTCCACAACTTAGTAACAGCTGGAATAAAACTTCTAGAATACTGTGTAGTATTGAACCTCATGATGGAGAAGGCCTGGCTATTAGAATTAACTGCCTGTCTAGTATTACGAACAGGATAGAATTGTCCAGGGAGATCTGAATGTAAAGGAGGGTCAAGAGTTATGAAAAATCTTCTGCAACATGCATAATGAACTAATTGAACGACGGTGCCAAAGATTAATATCTAGATCAGGAATAAGAAATTTAATAGACCGTAAGTTTCTGTCCAACAAATTAAGATGAGAATCAGCAGCTGAACACCAGACAGGAGAACAATACTCAAAACACGGTAGAATGAATGAATTAAAACACTTCAGAATAGATTGATCACCAAAAATCTTTTAAGATTTTCTCAATAAGCCAATTTTTGTGCAACTGAAGAAGACCCAGACCTAATGTGTTTCTCAGAAGTAAATTTGCTGTCGAGAATCACACCTAAAATTTTAAAAGTCATACAAATTTAAAGAAACATTATCAATACCGAGATCCGGGTGTTGAGGAGCCACCGTTCTTGACCTACTTACAATCATACTTTGAGTTTTGTTAGGATTCAAATTCATACCCCATAATTTACACCATGCACTAATTTTAGCTGGATCTCTATTAAGGGATTCACCAACTCCAGATCTACATTCAGGGGATGGAATTGATGCAAAGAGAGTAGCATCATCTGCATATGCAACAAGCTTGTCTTCTACGCCAAACCACATTTCATGTGTATATAGTATGAAAAGCAATGGGCCAAGAACACTATCCGGCAGAACACCGGATATCACATTCTTATACTCACTATGGTGCCCATCAGCAACAACTCTTTGAGATCTATTACTTAAAAAATTAATAATAATGCTAAGAAACGAAACACCCACTCCCAACTGTTTGAGTTTGAAAACAAGGGCCTCATAATTAACACGGTCAAAGGCAGCACTAAAATCATGACAAATCATACGAACTTCCTGACCACAATCAAGGGATTTCTATACAGCATTGGAGATTGTAAGAAGGGCATCACATGCTCCAAGGCCTTTTTGAAAACCTAATTGCAAACTAGGGAACAAATTATTACCTTCAGCAAACCTATTAGGAGGTTTTGCCAGAAGACGTTCAAAAAGTTTGGATAATATGGGAGTTATGGAAATTGGGCGGTAATCAGTTGGACTTGAGCTACCACAAACACATTTACATAGAGGAGTAACATTACCAATTCGCCAACAAGTGCTAAAAGCTCCTATTCTTGCTAACTTGAGCAAAATAAGATAACTTTGGAGCTAAGAAATCTGCAATCTTTATAAAAAAAAACAAAGGAAAAATACTATTCGGGTCTACACCTCCATAAGCATCAAGGTCCATCAACAGAGCTTTAATTTCACGAGATCGAAAAGCTAAACTAGTTCGTTTAGCCTCAGGAAAACAGGAATGAGGAAGTTCAAGTTTTTCATTATTCTGTTTACTGTCAAAAACATCAGCCACAAGGGTTGCCTTTTCCTTTGGACAGTGAGTGACTGAGCCATCTGGTTTAAGTAAAGGAGGAACTGTTGTATCTACACCAAAGAGTGCAGATTTAAGGGTAGACCACCATTTATTTTCCTGGGTTGTACCAGAAAGGGTTTCTTTTATAGTTAAATTGTATTCCTTTTCATGCGAGGCATAAACTGTCTGAGCAAAAGCTCGAAGCTGAGTATAGTTATTCCAGGTCAAATCTGATCTGTTACCTTTCCAAAGATGATAGGCCTCCTGCTTCTCCAAATAAGCACGTCTACAATCATCATTGAACCACGGTTTGTCTTTCACTCAGTACCTTAGCACACCAGAAGGGATACGCCTATCAATTATGTTGACTAGATTCTCATTCAAAGGGACAACAGGATCAACGCTACTATATAATTGTGATCAATTCAAGCTCAAAAGATCATGCAAAATCCCATTCCAGTCTGCTTGGGATTTCATATAAATTTTACAAGAGTATGATACATCAGGGACAGGCTGCTCAGTCTTCACTACAAATGAAATCAAGGCATGATCAGATGTCATGACTGGATAACCAACCTTATTAGTTATAACGCCAGGGGAATCAGTGTATACGAGGTCCAAGCAATTCTCAGACCTGTGAGTAGCTTCATTTATGATTTGTTCACAGCCTGATTCAGAGGCAAAGTCTAAAGCTCTTAAGCCATGGCGATCGGTAGGAGAGAGAGAACTTAACCGCTCCCTATGGTGAGCATTGAAATCACCAACAAAGACAAAAGAAGCCTTTCTATCATCTTTTTGTATGTTAGCCATAATGGTAAGAAGACAATCGAAGATAGAATCATCCATGTCTGGATTCCGGTAGATCGAATACAAATAAAAGTTGTTATGCCTGCCACAAACTTTTATTACCTGAATCTCATGACAACCACATTGATAGCAGGACTTATGAGATGCAGGGTAATCAGTCCTAATATACAACGCCATTCCCCTGGCCCTAGAGATGGCATCACATTTCAACAATATTGGCTTCTTAAAACCAGTTATAAGGAGCTTAGATGAGTGCCTCATATTAGAAACCAAAGTTTCTGAGCACAAAAGAATATCATACTGTCTGGACGCAACTGTAAGGTCTTGAATATTTGCATGAAGACCACGAATATTGGAATACAGAAGACGACATTGCCAAAATCTAGGACGTACTGGTCCTGGATTTCGCTCAATGTCTCCAGACAGCATAAGAATTAATAGTAATAAAAAAGACACATCATACTTAAATACTAGATTAACAAGAATTATGTACAGAATTATAAATACAGTGATTGATGAAACCCATAGACTAGTAAAAAGTCGGAAAAACTGGTCAACATGGAGGAGCCGCTACACCATGCAAGGCTAAATACCCTCCATTGTGTGTTCGCTAATACATATATGAAATCCCAAGTTGAACAAAAGATAGAGCTTAATCTCTACTACTGAAAGACCGACGTACTAACATACAGGCATGGGTAAGGGGTAGCTCACTGTACTTTTGCCCATATTTCTAGAGACTTAATATAGAAGCATATAAAAAGCCACCTGTCCAACCAAGGTAAGACCAGCAGGGATCCGGCAATCATTACAGATGACTAAGCAGGGAGAACAAAAGACCCTAATCCCTTGATCACAAGGACAGAACGGTCAGTATATATATTTATTATATATATATATATATATATATATATATATATAGAAAACCATTATTAGGCCCAGAGCGTCATTTGAAGTCGAGGCTCATAATTGTGAGTCACCCATATTCCCACTAAACCAGTTATTTTTTTTTTTTTATGTGATGCCTATACATTAATTTGAAAATATAAGAGGAACAAAATGTTTTATGTCAATACTTCTCACTTCAACAGAACTTAATCACCAAGCAATTAATTTACTTTTACGTGAGGTCTGAGGAGCCTCCAAAAAGTTTTAGGCACTGGTGCAAAGTCCTTCTCTCACAAACCCATATACCTGCAGATTTTTTTTTTTTAAATAAAATTTCAACCTTCTTCCTGAAAGTTAAATCGATTATAACATTCTAAAAACCATGGCACCAAATAACTTTCATGCTTGTAATAAGAAACTCTATTCAAGATCAAAGTCCATCGAAAAGGAAAACAACTTGAGTATTCTTAAACTTTCTAATCGAGTACAGGACAAAAAATTACATTGGACTGGACTCTTAGAAATATCCAGTAACCATGAGCCTTGAGATTTGATACTAATCAACTCTGGCGAAGAAATCCTCGAAATGGAATACTATAGTGCAGTACATTCACTAACTTATGTAATGTGAGCATGATCAGAACAAGGTGTCTAAAATTTCCAGATGCAGAACACACTAAAGCCCGCCATACACGCACTGTATATATATATATATATATATATATATATATATATATATATATATATATATATATATATATATATATATATATATGCATTTATATATATATACATATATATATATATATATATATATATATATATATATATATATATATATTAAATATTTATGCTTGTTTATTTCATTCGATAATGCTACCAATGTAATTACTAACAGAAATAACTGTGGATGGAAATAAAACGTTTTACAGAGCGTTTCTTTCTATAATAGCACATGTTTTGACCACAATTTCGATGAGGAGTAGCCATGTAGGCTAATAATATGGCCATAAATTTTAGTCTTCGTCAAGGACAACGTTATACTGGATAGGTTTTGAAGGGTTGTTTTTTTAGGACTGTAGGGTGCTCACATGATTGCAGATGAATGGGAAGGATACTGAATCTCAAGGTATTACACAAACTTCAAGGTATTACACTCATACACACACACACACACACACACACACACACACACACACACACACACACACACACACACACACACCCTCTCGTCTATCTAACTCTTTCTCAGTCACACCTAGGTATAGTCATAAATATGCATACACAAAAACACATATATACTGGTGTTTTTATTTGGGTTAGTAAAATAATTTTTTGTTAGCCATGGAGATTGATTATATGTTACATACAATATAAAGAATGGGGAATTAAGATGGCTGTCATTTTTGTAGCATATAATCACTTTACTGTTTCTCTTGGAACCCCTAGCGATGGTCCAAGGAACCCACTGATCTCGAATGCATAACCTAATATATGTGTGAATGTGTACACATATCCATGACTATATTTAGGTGGGACATAGAGAAAGAGGGAGATAGACGAGATAGTGTGTGTGTGTGTGTGTGTGTGTGTGTGTGTGTGTGTGTGTGTGTGTGTGTGTGTGTGTGTGTGTGTGTAATAGCCTTGAGATTCTATATCCTTCCGATTTACCTACAATCTTGCTAGCACCCTACAGTGCCCCCCCCCCCAAAAAAAAAACACCCCTTCAAAACCCATATAACATTGCCCTTGACGAAGATAAAAAGTTATAGTCTATTATTAGCACTCATGGCAACTCCTCATCGCAATTGTTGTCAAAACATGTGCTGTGCTATTATAAGGAAACGCTCTGTAAAACGTTTTATTTTCATACACAGTTATTTTTGTTAGCGATTATATTGGCAGCAATAATGAAGAGAAATATACAAGCATAAATATTTAATAAATATATATAGGTTACTTGGAAATTTCTCTGACGTCATATCCAAGCGAGTTGTGACGTAAGCACTGGCTGTGCAATCAGGCAGTTCATTGGTTGCAGGGTAGCTATAGAGACGAACCAGTACTCAAAGTGTAATAATGTTTTCTGGGGGATCGACTACAGCGCCAATAGCTAACTTGCTGCCTCCCATAGTCCCATTGAGAGGACAAGGACTAACACTTCATTTTATTTCAATAATATTAATAATAATTTTAATACTAATTTTAATATTTTTTTTTATTATTGATAATTTTATTATTTTTTATATATATTTTTTTTAATAATTTTAATAACAATAGAGACTCCTAGTAGAATAAATCCTTGGGACACATCCTCTTTCAATGAAAGCTGAACTGCAGCTAGCACTCAAAAACAAATGAGCAGTGTTGGATTACAGCTTAGAGGCTAGTAACTTTTTTCAATACTACTTCATCACGAGGCTGGTACATGAATCATAGTGTGTACTGGGATTTATGGAAACATTGTATATTTTGAACGTAAATAAATGATCCTTTTGATATCCTTATCAGCATTTTCATATCTGTCAGATTAATCCTTACTTTTCATTTTCCCAGAAAATGGGTATTCTTGTAAATAACGATAAATTCAGAAATTCAGAACAAAATATCTTATACTCCCGTTGCCCTGACGGCAGGACTGCAGGCACCACCATACACGTGCAAACTGGCTGTCGATGCATGAGAATGGACGGCTAGATTTTCTACATTCTCTTCAGTTCATCCGATCGCTAGCCTTGTTCAAAATACCCCTGAACAAACTGTTACATCTGGTTTCCACAGTCGGCCTGTCAATTAAAACTGAGCGTGTATGGGAGGATTGAGTATTGGTACTGATTACTGAATGTTCATTACTTCGTAGTACTTTACATCTTAGCTTGGAGTATTAACCTCATTATAAAACATATACGGACATAATAAAACATGAACCAGAAATTTATTCCTAAGTTCATCCCAGAAGTAATCTAGGAAAACTACTGCATCCCAAGTACTCAAGGCGGGTTTACACGGCCGAGCAGCTCGGCGAGCCCGGTTGTCGAGCCTACTTGTAGAACGGCTCGAAGAGCTTTCAGACAGTACATCGAACCTCAGTGTGCCTCGTGCTAAAACAACGTCAACATGTCTCTCGACTAGGACGATTTGATAGCCATTGCTTTAGCAGTGGCACTGAGAAGAAAAAAAAAGATCAAAGTGGACGAAGGACTGGCTACTAAAAGGAGAGAAATTTTCAAACACCAACTTGCTTGTTGTTATTATTATTATTATTATTATTATTATTATTATTACTAGCCAAGCTACAACCATACTTGGAAAAGCAAGATGCTACAAGGCCAAGGGCCCCAATAGGGAAAATAGCCCAGTGAGGAAAGGAAATAAGGAAATAAATAAATGATGAGAATAAATTAACAATAAATCATTCTAAAAACAGTGACAACGTCAAAAATTAGAGCCAGATGACTGGCGCAATTATTTGCGTATGGATGAAGACAAGTATATTGATCTACTGAATCGTTTCAGCCCTTTGATTACTTATGAAGATACAACTATGAGGAAGGCCATAACTCCACATGAAAGACCAAGTGTCACTTTACGCTATTTAGCATCAGGAAGAATTTATTTTCTTCGTCACGGCGTCTCGTGTGCAGTCAGGCTCGAGTTCTTTCAATATTTCATGCAGAGCCGCTATTCCTTTGTTTCTGGTTACTTTATTGGAATAGTCTTTTGATTTAACTTTCCCTAAAGCTGGATGAGCCCGATATGCATGTATGAAATCAAGTACGACTTCCTTCTCATTCTTGCTTTCATTAATGGCAGCCATGATTAATTTCTTTAATGATGTTTCCTCTAGCAGGTTTGAATAACAACTGAGGTTCGATGCTCGACACCCGTTCACACCGTTCGTCAAACAATGTAGCTCCGCCCACAAAAGTCAAGATGAGCCTGACTTTCATCGAGCCGATCGACGAGCGCGCTCGACAACCAAATAGCCCGTTTACACGCTCGAACATCAATTCAAACACAGGGTTGTCGAGCCAGGCTCGACGAGCTGCTCGCCCGTGTAAACCCCGCTTTACCTAGCATGAAAACATACTGCTGTCTACTGATTATTACCTGTGCCCTTAGTCTACTTCTATTCCTTTTTTACCCAATCTTTAGGTTAAGGCTTAAAAGCTTCATTCCACAATAGTTTGTGCAGCTCTATTCATCTCCCTTATTTGCCTTGATAGGCACCAGGACACTCCTCCACTCTTTAGGCTTTCTCTTCCCCACCAAGATTCTATTGAAGTCTTGTTAGGAACCTCACTGCTACATCTCCCAAGCATACGTCACAACTAGACGGGGATATTGTCTGGGTTAATTACCTTTCCCTTCTACATTTTCTTCAAAGCATTCCTTACCTCCATCTCATTCATGGCCCGTACTTCCCAATATGACTGTGAAGCTTCAACGAGTCTCTCCTGTCTTGTATTTTCCACATTTATAAGCTCTATAAAGTATGTTTTGTATCCATTTAGTAGCCTCCTATTGTCAGTTAGAACATCACCATCTTCAGCTTTTATACCACCAACAAGCTGACATTTTTCTTGCCTTCTCTCTGCTTGGTCAATTGGTACAATTTTTTTTCTCACTCTTGTTTATTATCTAGCTTTTCATATCACTCATATTTTTCGGCCCTAGCTTTTCCTACTACCCTCCTATCTTCTTTCCATTTCTCCTTTATTTCACATCAACTCTCCATATGTCTTTGATTAAACCATTTCTGCTTTGCCATACAATCCCTCTTTATACATTCCTGAGCCTCTTCATTCCACCACCATGTTTCTTTGTCATTCTTTGACATCACTTATGAAATACCAAACGCCCTACTTCCAGTCTCTTTGATTATTCTTACTGTTATTTACCAGTCATCAGATAGCTTTTTACGGTCACTCAGAGCTATCACTTCTTGCATCACTTCCTCTCTGAAGCTAGTTTTGCTTTCTTTCTTTTTTCATCATCCACCATCTGGTGTTTGGATCTACTCTTACAGCCTTCATATTCTTTACAGATAAGGCCATTGCATATACCAGTGTTCGATGATGTTTTGCCACAATCCCCGACCACCACTTTACAGTCCTTAACTTCTTTTAGATTACACCTACCATACACACTAAATTTGCGAGCACCTTCCTCCTCTTGTATGCTATTCTTTATTAATCTTTTCTCTTAAAGTAAGCATTCAAAACAGCAGCTTCCATTCTTTTGGCAAAAATCTGCCCATCTATCCCCATTAATTCTTCATAACCAACATTACCACTATTGACTACTCCTAAATGTGTAATTTCCTCAGAACTGTCATTTTCCATGTAAAATTCGCATGCTAATGAACCCTTCGATAATAATATAAAAGTCAAGTGCAAAATCAAGAACTTTCACGGAATAAACATTTAACCGATGTATGAACAAACAACAAATAATATAAAACATACAAGCTTATGAAAATCAGCATAAACCCTTTTTCAATTTTACTATATCAAACTCGACATGTGAACAAAGTTAATAAAATTATCTAGATCACACATCTGACACTCTGATAAGTAGTAAGAAAACTTGATTAATTTAATCACACAAAGGAAAAAGAATGAATGAAAAACTTAATTCAATAAAATCCTATTTAGTTTAAAACCATATTTGGTACTTTAGATTTTCTCTCATAAGACCGTTCTATTGCAAACACAAATTTATATAAACTACTTATTATTAAAGGTCCTATTATAGTATATAGAAGAAAAAACTTCCACTCTACCCACACATGGACCTCGGGAAATGCTTTCTTCAATTTTATACCAATGTTCATCCTTTTCATTTCAGGTTTCTGCTTCATCATTCAAAATTAACAATCTAAGTTGTTAAAATTTTCAGAATATTTTAATTTCCCTACATAGGACACTAACGCAATCTCAACAAAACATACTCTTCCTATTTCATTATTTATTCAAACAGAAATGCATGTGCAGTTCCCTGAAAATAAGGTATAATTAGTTGATTATTCTCGTCAACCCTACCAAGACACACCTACAAATTCAATTAATCCTTCCTAGATGCACTTAGAATCCATATCAATCTTTTTACGGCATCCTAAAAATCGTAAAAATTCCTTTTGAACGGAAAAATAAAAGTCAACTGTGTGGAACATTATAGAAAAAGTGGAAGCCCATGAATGAATAAAAACAGGTTTAAAATCGAAAAAGTTAAAATAAAACAATAAAGGAAAAGGTTTCTATAACGAACGAAGAAAAAAGTAAAGGCCTCACAGGATAATAACCTGCAATGAGGAAATGATTATCAGAATAAGCAAAAAGCAGAAAAATGGAGACGATAAAGACGGGAAGGAAATAAAAGACCCACTAACTTTATTGATTCAATTAACTGAAGACCCATCAAAAAACAAAGTCAAGTTCTACAAAGAAGTTATTCGATTATTGAGAAAGGCAGAAAGCCTAAGGGGAAAATAAAAAAAAAATAAAAAACACTGAGAAAGGAATGGAGGTCATAAGGTTGTCGACAACGATGGAAGAAGAGGGGAAGTAAGAGGGAAAATAAAACTGAAGGGGACCCGGGGAATCGCATAATTGGAATCAACCTACACAAACAGCTATTAACCGAAGGAACGAATTCGTTAGGAAATTCTTGCTTATTTGTAATATTTGTAATAGTTTATAGTTTATATAGGAGATATTTATTCTAATGTTGTTACTCTTCTTAAAACATTTTATTTTTCCTTGTTTCCTTTCCTAACTGGGCTATTTTCCCTGTTGGAGCCCCAGGCCTTGTAGCATCCTGCTTTTCCAACTACGGTTGTTGCTTAGCAAGTAATAACAACAACAACAACAACAACAACAACAACAACAACAACAACAACAATAATAATAATAATAATGTATTCATCATAAAACCATTATCTCATGGCTGAACATTTAGCCTGACATTCTCAATAAGAATAAACCGTCGTAAATCATTATAATACATTAATAAACAGGCTAACAGATTGAATATTTCTTCCCTCAAAAATACCTTCCAAAGCTAAACTGAAAAGTTCCTGATATGGTTTATGAAGTCATACCTCTATTGGATTCATATTCTCGGAATACATTCTGAAGGTTAAACTATTCAGTTCTTACTACCGGTCAGGCATAACTCGCTTAAAATAAAGAATTATACGATATGAAAATAATTTTGACAGGGTTGTGTATTTATATAAAACATAACTAATGAATGACGTTTTCATGCCACCTTTAATACATAAGTTCGAATAACAAACACCACTTCTTCCTTCCTGGATCAAAAGATTTAAATATACAGTACAACGTCCAAATCTCTCTCTCTCTCTCTCTCTCTCTCTCTCTCTCTCTCTCTCTCTCTCTCTCTCCTAATCAATATCCGTAAGACAAGAACCAAGAAATAACAACACACTATTCTCTCTTTGTTTCTCACAGAATCTCTCCTAAATGGCAACAACTTGCCTCTCCAGAAATGAAAGTGTTAATGGTCTCTAAATTTTACTCCTTCGCGATCTCTAAATCTGACTCTAAGACATTAGGACTCGAGTTTTGTCTTTTATCGTCCACTGTATATCCTTTTCTGTTTCTCTAAAATAATTAGTTTTATCTCTGTTATGAAAATTTCAAAATAAATGTTTGTTATATAAAAACAATTTTATATGGCTACCTCTAATAGAATGGGTGCCAAACATATGGTAGAAATCTTCACAGGGTGAGCATCATGACGAATTTCTTCTAACAAAATCTGGATTCCCCCCTGTTAGTCAGAAACAAAAATCTACTAATATTAACGATAATAATAATAAAAAAAGTATGTAAATTCCATGTATCTATTCAAATAAGATAAGCATATATTGTTCGACTCTACACAGCAAATTACATACAACAATTCCGCACAGTAAAAAGATTTTTCTAAATAAATATATTTGTATGTTCTTTAAATTCACTTTAATTATAAAACAACGATTTAAAAATATTTTCAATTCTAGAAACTACGTTTATTCTTGAAGAGATGTCAAATCTATCGGCAACAAAGTGAATCTACAGTACATATTCTTTTATTATCATTATTATTCCTGCCCCTTGATATAACAGTAGAAAGGATACGGAACACATATGCAACTAATTTTCGCCCTGCGCACATGGGGCCAGTACCGATATTTTTTCTTTGGGTAAAATAGTTTTGACTTTTACATCCAATCATTAGCATTTTTCATTAATAAACGTGAAGAGTATCCTGCATTCACAAGAAAATTCAATGAGTGACATGAATAGCCATTTTTTTCTATATTAGGCTGAATATAATATTAACACTAAATAACTATGATATTTGATGACTATATTCAATGCTCCCCACCAAAAAAAAAAAAGAAAAAAAAAAAAAAAAAAAAAAAAAAAGATAAGAATAAAAATAAGGGTACTTCTATCAAATGCTATGCTCTAATAAAGCTTTTAACAATATAATTAAAGTTCATGAACGTAGAGAATTACATTTTGCTTAAACTAATAGACAATTGTCACATGAAAATAGAAATAGAAGCCTTTATTTCATCTAAAGGAAAAATCTAAAACGAAGGAATTCTAATTCATATGAAGGCATGATACAAATCAAAGAGTATTTTGGACGATTAAATTTTTGCTTTCCTCGGAGAGTTCAATTATTGCAGGTCTGTTTCCTTAGCTTTGAGAACTTATCTAGGCCTCAAATGAGTAAAATAATCGCATAAAATCTGCACTCGTCTTTATTCGTGATGTTTTCCTTGTGAAAAATTCCCTAAAGCTCTTAAATTCTTTGTTTCTTATTTATCATCAGACACCAAGCAAATTGACAAATTGATGTTGCGTATCACTGAAGCACCAGAAATTAGTAACCGATATAAGCTTTGGGCCTTGAAGCGCGAGTTATTTTTATACGTAAAATTTGGCAGTGTCTAGGAAAAACCTTTCCAATTCATCTGTATTGATATTAAAGGCCAGAGGATAATGTTGATAAAATCACAAAGATTTTAAATAAAGTATTGATAAAGGCCAATAACTTAGAATGTCATTTCTGTATTCTTGAAAAACAAGTGAGCAATATTTCCATCTTTAAATATACCATATCGATTACTAAACCTATTTCATCCCTATTTCTTTATTCAATTCCTCCCATTTATTTACGGACTTTTTCTTTACGGATACGCACTTGCCATTTCTGTATATCAATTTTGCCCTAACCCACTGAAAACTTCATGCGATAAATATAATGGGCTACATATTGGCAAATTAGATCTCCTTAGAGTGTACGTTTCTCAGAATCGTTAGTTCAATAGCGTCTTGAAAGATGAGGTAATGCTTCGGCTATTATTGTCCACTAAAGCTCCAGGTGAAAATTGATGCTAACAAAAACTTTCTACACAAATTATAATATAACAATATACATGAGTTAAGAAGCAAAATGGAAAAAATCTCACATACTTGATGCACATGCATTACACTTGATAAACCTGTGATAGCCAAGGTTTGGAGATTTTCAAATGTCTCATACAATAATTACTTTCGACTTGATCCTGAGGCTTAGATAATTAATGATCACTTGCAAAGATATCTTATTGACCACGCAAATTATGTTATTTATCATGCAAAAGCTGATGTTTGGTTTGGCATTATACAAGAATTTCTGAGGTGTTTTTGACACCAAGTCTGTCTATGGCATTAAAGCAAAAATAGGTCCATAAAATGCATCACTATTTTCGTCCATTTTATTTATATTCATTGTTTGAAGCATCACACACATAAATATATATATATATATATATATATATATATATATATATATATATATATATATATACATATACATATATATATACACACACACATATATATATATATATATATATAGATACATAGATGGATGTGTGTATACTGTATACAAATACATATAGTTTTTTCCAGTGAGAAAAAACATAGTTTGAGTATTGACTATTTTTATTTTACATTTGTTACCTCCTTAGCTGAAGACCCTTGCCACTTCTTTGCTTCAAGATCCCAGCCGGATAAAATATAGTGAAGTAGTCACCAGTAACCACCTCGCTTAGCTCAGTGTCAGTCACATTACGTACACATGAAGGATGTTTGCTTCACGGCATAAAATAAATAAAAGCTTTCTATACCCCGGAAAAAAAGCTTTAGATTTTATTTTTCAATCAGGAAATGACACTTCAAGTGATGGCAGTAACAGTATCCTTTTATCACAAGACGAATTTCCTACATGTTCATCAGAGTCAAAGGATATTTCTGATGGCCAGGATGAATCCACTACACAAGCAAACACTTCTTCAGATAGAAATCCTATCATTACCCAGCAAGGGATTGCATGGGAAAGAATTATCCTCATCTCCGAGAGGAAGATCTAGTCAAACGCATGTATTCAAAGCTACTCTTGGTATGTAGAAATCTATAGAAATATGTAGCTGGAAATCACCATAAACGGCCTGGAGACTTTTTGTTTGATGAAACTACATTACAAAAGATTCACAAATGCATAAACAGTAAAGGACAAAGTCATGATAAAAGCTGGGCATTACCCGTGGAAAATTTTGAGGCTTTCAGTGCTCTGACATATGCAAGGGGATTTTATATATATATATATATATATATATATATATATATATATATATATATATATATATATATATATATATATATATATATAACTCGCAAATATTGGACCACATATATTTGAAGAAACCCTGTCTAGAAATAACTTAAGAAAATACAAAGATATAAATTAAAACAAAGATGGAAAGTGACAAATTAATTACATTAGGAAAATTTTCAACATCTTTGAGGAAACCTTTCTACAAAACAACATATACCGTACTGTAGTTTGACAATTGACGAACAGCTATTACCCATGGAAAACAAATGCCCTTTCACTGATTTCATACCAAATAAACTGATAAATTTTGAATTAAATATTGGGTCTGTGCAAAAGTAAAACAAATATGCTGTATATGTAATTCCCTACCTCGGGGCTATAGAAAAATATTCAAGCTCAGAAGTAACCAAAGCAGAACATGTTGGGCTCAGCCCTACTGAAGCAGTTAAGAATAAAACCTATAATGTGATAACAGACAACTTTCTTACGCTACTTCAAGGAAATTGCAATTCAACCCTTTACTTTACAAGTAGAGGGTAGAAAATATGATTCTAAATTTTATTTCCAAGATAAAAGTGGATGTATGTTTGTGATCTCCCAATGCAAGAATAACAAAACTATCTCTAACTGCTTCGGTAGGTAAAAAGAAAAAAAAACAGTCATAGATTACCAGAATGCAAATAAAGTTGGAGTAGATGTCAATCTAATACTTAGGAAGTCGAGTACACGTTTTGCTACAATGCGTTGGACTCTCAGGAGGTTTTGTAATGTTTTTTATATGGCAGTCACAAATGCATGGATTATTCAGCAGTTTGTATCAGGGGAAAAATAATAAAAGGAACGTTTATTTTATAGCTCACCGAGTCTCTAAGGGAAGCTTATGTTCATAAGTGCATTTTGCCAGTTCCCCTTCCTCTTAGGTATCATATACTAGGTGTTCAGTACCTAAAACACAGTTGCAAGACTCATGGGAACAAAGGTTCATATGATACACTAACAGTTAGCCAAGACTGTAAAAAGCCAGTGTGGTAAATCCATATTGTTTGTAACTTGCTAAGATTGTGGAATTGGAAGTAATATTATTGCCAATTAGTACAGAAATGTAGAAGGAAGTTTGAAACCAATTTCGTAGGATGTTCAAATGTACTGTATGTATCCATAGTTTTCATTAATGTTCATAATGCTAACAACTGTCCATTTTATCAACCAAATCTATTGTCAATGAAAGTGAAATGGCAAGGTATCAAAAACGCCTAGACCATTCTGTATATCAAAGGTCCCGGTCATCCCAATGTTAACATTGGGAATGGATCCCATCCAACATGACGGTACCACCTCCCCAATACCCCCTGAGGATTCATCCTACTAACAGACTGACAGAGAGCATGGAAACCTGTTAAGAGCATGCCAATTACAGCAAACTGGTTAACAAGTCCCTGAAGATCTGAGCAGCCCGGCATAAAGACAAAGGCCACTATATTGGACCCATTGTAGAACACGTTGATAGCAACAACAACAACAAAAGAAAAAAAAAATAAGCGTCACCCGAAAACAGATCTATTAAAAAGGCTTACATAAACTAAATAAAACATATGAGCTTGCTGATACTGCAATTACGCTGAAAAGGTGATGAACAAATTTTCAAGACGTAGTAAGAAAATAAAACTGTAGGAAAAATAACACTAATCTCTCAAGACCGTAAAGTTTCCTCGGAACTCATGCTATGGCTATTGACCCATGATATATGACCGCTGTAAGAATATCATCCATCTTCGAGGCTTAGCAATGATGCCAAGTGGCCAAACCCTCGTAAACGGAGATGAAGTATGTGAGCTCTTTGGCTCTGGTTTCAATGTGAAGTAACTTTTGGTCTTTTACTTAATGTTATAGGTTTTGACAAATCTATTAAAACCTTTTGTTTACACAACAAATATCTTTTTGGGTAAATGAAGTGATTAAAAAATACTAATTAGTTCTTTGTTTGATAATACGAATGATTATGCATAAGAAACTTCTTTACTAAAAATCAAGACATTAGGAAAGGCAAATTTCAAACAATAAAAGACAATCAACCTTCAACAAATTAAGTCTTACTTTCGGATTGGACTGGATCATGACCTTCAAGTCAAGTGGAGAGGCACTGAAACCGATGAAGTCATTCAGCGTGCGTCTCCTTATACATACACTGCTTACATAAAAAAGCTGATTACACTAAAATATTATTGAGGTCAAAAAGGCTGGGAAAGAAACACATAAGAGGAACGTGAATACTATAAAAAAAATAACACATCTCAAGGTAAAGATATAAAAAACCTGAAGCTACTTAATGTCAAGTAAACAAAAACGCTAATTTAATGAGGACCAGTGACTCAATGAGTAATCACCATTTTTAACATTCTATTAATTGGGTTTAATATCCCTTTTCCCGCAATTCCATTGGTCATTCTGAATGACAAGATACATCCCTCGAGCCTTGCTTTTTTCGCATATCACTATATCTTAATAAAAACCCAGTAAAAATTGCAGCGTATTTTTCCACACGGTAACTTTTTAAAGTTTAAATAGTAGACCACCAACTAATTCTACATGTATGTCACTCTTCTTCCCTTCAATGGCTACAACAATTCTTTTATTATAAATGTTTCTACGCATTCTCAACTACCTTTCCTACAAAAAATATTGCCATTTGTAAGTCCAGGCATATGCGACTTTCTACCACCCCTACCCCCAACCACAGTGCCTCCCCAAAGTAATCATTAATTCACAGAAGGGGCTCAAGCCCAACGAGTATGAGAGGGCCAAGGCTCTGGAGGGAGTAGGGGGAGATCTACAGTCACCTGGAATCCAAGACCGTCCCATACCAACCGTTGCCCCTGCCCAGCCTGAGTCCCAGCTGGGGCGACTATAAGGTTTGAAGACTATCCCACTTCCAGCATTGACATTTTCATTTACCAGGCTTTAGCAAATACTACCGGAATGCAACATATTTATTAATGACATCGCTAGAAATGTTGGTCTGTTATTCCTCGATGATTGTGAAAAAAAAATCATAATTTTGCATTTGATATCCTCATACCTTTAACAGTGCCCAATTATTTACCCAATAGACTTAACAGAATTCTTATTCCTCGAAAACAAATATTCTTTCGAACAAAGCCATACAAGAGATCAATATGGCATCCCTTTTTAAAAAAGTAAATTGGAGAAAAATTGTAAAACCTACTAAGCCACAAACTTTCTTCTTTTGGCAATGTCAGCCCAGGAATGAGAACACCCATTCTCAT